>NC_079315.1:9646587-9728825 GCF_029931775.1 Euleptes europaea
AACGAAATCGTTATATTTAACTTCTGGATCTTCTCGTTCTGGGCTTTCTCGGCTCGGACGTCAACATAGACTGTCTTGTGTCTCTGGGCTTGGAAACCCTCTATGGTGCCACGCGGAGACCAAATCCTGCCAAAATAAACAGCACATCTTCCTCAAAGCAAATACACATGGAGAACAAACACACACCCCGCCCTGACCTGGATGGCCCAGGCTAGCCTGATCTCGTCAGATCTCAGAAGCTAAGCAGGGTCAGCCCTGGTTAGTATTTGGATGGGAGACCACCGAGGAATACCAGGGTTGCTGTGCAGAGGAAGGCACTGGCAAACCACCTCTGTTAGTCTCTTGCCATGAAAACCCTAAAAAGGGGTCGCCATAAGTCGGCTGCTTTACACACACACAAGCAGGCAGTCCAACCCCTAATCCTGCCTCAGATCCGCACAGGGGGGTTCCTGAGACTGCTTCAACTTGTATCTAATCTGGTGAACCGGGTTGGTTTCCCCACTCCTACACATAAGGCCATCTGGGTGACCTTGGGCTGGTCACAGCTCTCTCAGCCCCACCTACCTCACAGGGTGTCTGTTGTGGGGAGGGGAAGGGAAGGTGGTTGAAAGTTGGTTTGATTCTCCCTTCAGTGCACATGAAGCTTCCTTATACTGAATCAGACCCTTGGTCCATCAAAGTCAGTATTGTCTACTCAGACCGGTAGCAGCTCTCCAGGGTCTCAGGCAGGGGTCTTTCACATCACTTACCTGCCTAGTCCCTATAACTGGAGATGGCGGGGATTGCACCTGGGACCTTCTGCATGTCAAGCAGCGGCTCTATCACTGAGCCACAGCCCCTCAGTGGTACAGAAAGCTGCCACATAAAAACCAACTATTCTTCTTTTTAAAAGATATTTTATTAACATTTGTTGAAATAACAAAGAAAAACAAGAAAATTACATGCACTTACATTTGCACAGTTTGAACTCCTTCAGGGAGTATATTTTACCAGGTTCCATGAAAAAAAACGCACAAGAAAAAAGCCCACAAGAAAATTGCCCACAGAAAAAAAACGACAGTCATAAATGCATGTCCACGTGGGCTTCTTTCCGTGTGGGCTTCTTTCCGTGTGGGTTTCTTTTCTTGTGGGTTTTTTTCTGTGTGGACTTTTTTCCGTGTGGGTTTTTTTCGTGTGGGCTTTTTTCTGTGTGGGCTTTTCCCCATGTGGGCTTTTTTCTTGTGCGCATTTATGACCGCGGGGGTTTTTTTGTGAGCAATTTTCACGTGGGCATTTTTCATGTGCGTTTTTCTGGTTACCATTTCACCATACATCTTATATATTGTTCCAGTGTTTTACTATTTGCTTAATAAATTCGTTCTGTACTATATACTCAATTTTATAAGCCGATCATTATATGTTATCTATGTTTATAGTCTACCCATACCATTTAACATATTCAAAATAGTATTCCCATTTCATTCGCGATTCTTCAATCGTCTTTTCTTTCACCGTGCTGGTCAGTCTGGCTATCACTGCAAACTATTCTTCTTCTATCTCCGCCCCCCCTCTGAACTCCAACCTCCAGCGTGGCTTTCTGGAGCCTCAACCATCTGTAGGGTCTCCCTTTTCGAACCCTGCTGGTTATGACATCCCAAAAGCTGGAGAGAGGTTCCCAGCAGTCAGGGGACCATCTCCCGCCCTCAGCTCCTATTGATAGAATATCTGCTGATCTTTCTGGACTATTAGCAAGCCATCAGCACAATAAAAGATGCCTTATCGCTTTCGGCAAATATGTCAATCCATGCTCTTGATAATTGGAGGTCTTTTCTCCACCAAGATACCATCAAAACATGAGTGATCAATGCCCTTTCATGACCACGAATGCATTTGAAGGAGAAGAAGGGTTGGTTTTTATATGCTGTCTTTCTCTACCACTTAAGGAAGAATCAAACCGGTTTACAATCTCCTTCCCTTGCCCTCCCCACAACAGACACCCTGTGAGGTAGGTGGGGCTGAGAAAGTGTGACTTGCCCAAGGTTCCACCTGACTTCACGTGTAGGAGTGGGGCAACAAATCTAGTTCACCAGATTAGCCTCCGCCGCTCATGTGGAGGAGTGGGGAAATCAAACCCGGCTCTCCAGATCAGAGTTCACCGCTCCAATCCACTGCTCTTAATCTGTCCAGGAGTGGGGAAACAAATCCAGTTCAGATTAGCCTCCGCTGCTCATGTGGAGGAGTGGGATATCGAACCCGGCTCTCCAGATCAGAGTCCCCCGCTCCAAACCACCACTCTTAATCTGTCCAGGAGTGGGGAAACAAATCCAGTTCAGATTAGCCTCCACCGCTCATGTGGAGGAGTGGGGTATCAAACCTGGCTCTCCAGATCAGAGTCCATTGCTCTTAACCACTACACAAATTGGAGTCCACTACACCACACTGGCTCTTTGGAGAAAGTTCGAGTGTATTCTGTATTTAGGTAAAGATAATCTTATCTAGCCCTGACCTGGATAGGCCAGGCTAGCCTGATCTCGTCAGATCTCAGAAGCTAAGCAGGGTCAGCCCTGGTTAGTATTGGGATGGGAGACCACCAAGGGATACCAGGGTTGCTGGGCAGAGGAAGGCACTGTCAAACCACCTCTGTAGTCTCTTGCCATGAAAACCCTAAAAGGGGTCGCCATAAATTGGCTGCGACTTGACAGCACTTTACACTTATCTAACCATCAGTGGAAAAGAAGTATCCATCTCTGCCTCCCAAACAGATTTGCTCTCGTCACTGGGTTTTTATTAGCATATGACATTCAGACAACAAAAATTTGGAAATGGCAATAAAGCACGTATATCCATAAATTTGCGATAACAATTGTTGTTTTTGATGAACAAAAGTGTGTTGAACAGACATGGTTATCAACCGTTGTGATCCCTACTTTCCCTAAATTCCCCATTGCCCCGATGGGAGGTGTGCATCTGGGAAAGGAAAAAATTCCCTTGATGTTCCCGGACAGGGAAACACAATCCTTGTTCAGACGCAGATGTTTGCAATAGAGAACTTTCACCCTGCAATGTTCTGTTTTCAATCTGCATATGACAGGAAACACAGATTTGAAATGAATAGAAAGAACAGAGAACCCATAATGGATGATAAAACGAGAGCATGTAGGGAAGATGTCCTTCTCGACTTTCCTCTCCCAAAAAATTACAGATGGAAAAACTGAGAGATTCCAGCAACGGCAAGCTGTTGTGACACTGCGTTGCGCAACTTTGTAAGTGAATTTGTTTGGGGCACATGCATTTATTTCCTTGGGGATATGGAATTCAGAAAGATGTGTCTTTGAATCTTCTTCGAAAGATTGTCTGCGCAGAAGTTGTGGTCAACTGTATAACGATCTAAGGATGAATTTTCATGTTACAAAGGCCTCGGGTTTGTCGGGAGGCACAAACCTCCCGTCCTATGTCAGATGCCGAGTCCTCCCGTCATCCCCCGACAAACCGAAGAAGTTTGTAATATGAAGATGGGCCCTAAACACATCATCGTGCCGAGGGTTGGCTGTATTCGTCATTCCCACCAAAATCAAACAGGAGTCCAGTGACACCTTGAAGACGAACACCGCACCCACTCTGTATTGGTTGTGAACTTAGCCAGATCATGAGAGGGAGAGCCAGCAGGCTTGCATCAGCGTCTCGCTCTTGTGGCCCAGGGAAGTGCCGATTGCCACTTTGGGGTCAGGAAGCAATTTTCCTCCAGGCCAGATTGGCCAGGGGTCCTGGAGGATTTTTTTTTTTATTTTGCCATCTTCTGGAGAGCCAGCGTGGTGTAGTGGTTAAGAGCGGTGGTTTGGAGCGGCAGACTCTGATCTGTAGAACTGGGTTTGATTCCCCACTTCTCCACTTGAGCGGCAGACACTAATCTGGTGAACTGGGTTGGTTTCCCCACTCCTACACATGAGGCTAGCTGGGTGGCCTTGGGCTAGTCACACTCTCTCAGCCCCACTCCCTCACAGGGTGTCTGTTGTGGGGAGGGGAACGGAAGATTATTGTAAGTCAGTTTGATTCTTCCTTAAGTGGTAGAGAAAGTCAGCATATTAAAAATCACAAAATCACACAAGGCTGGATGGCCACAAAGGCCATCCAGTCCAACCCCCTGCCATGCAGGATCCCACAATCAAAGTGCTCCCGACAGATGGCCATCCAACCTCTGCTTAAAGACCTCCAAAGACGGGGACTCCACCCCCCACCCCCCGAGGCAGCGCATTCTTCTTCTTCTTCTGGAGTAGGGGTCACTGGGGGTTTGTGTGGGGGGAGGTAGTTGTGATTTTCCTGCATTGTGCAGGGGGTTGAACTAGATGACCCAGAAGGTCCCTTCAGGTTACTCCTTGATTGGTTTGTGGTTTCAGATGGACCTCTCTTCGTAACATCTCCCCATACCCACCTTTCCACAGCCCTTAACTTTAAGTATAAATGTATCACCTGTGCATTTAAACTCCAGTGCATCGGACGAAGTGAGCTCTGACTCACGAATGCTTATGCCAGAATAGATTTTTATTTCTTTAAGGAGTCACTGGACGCAGGTTTTAATCTAAATTAAATGTACTGACGTACATTTAATTCTTTGCTTAAATGCAAATACATTTCAGGAGGACCCAATTCTTACGAAGGCTCCAAATACCACTGCGAGGAGGCAACATCAGGGGAAGGGTTCGGCCTCTGTGTCCTGTTTGTTGGCTGCGGGGTGAAACAGGTTGCTGGACTAGATGGACCACTGGTCTGATCCAGCAGGGTTCATTCTTGTGTTCCTTTTGCATCTGAAGGAACTAAAAAATGGCCATCCTAAGTGATGTGGTCCGAATGCAATCCATTCATCTGTGGTCACCATCCCCCAAAGGATGGCATTGATACGGGAAGCTTGAACCCTAAGCTTCGGCAGGTTGGTTGAAACCAGTGTATGACTTTGGTGGCTTCTTTCCTCTTTCCAGCTCTTGATTTGTTTAGCTTGATGGTCACACAGTGGTCTCTTATGCATGGTTTTACCTGGGCTTCATAAGAACATAAGAAAAGCCCTGCTGGGATCAGACCAAGGCCCATTGAGTCCAGCAGTCTGTCCACACACTGGCCAACCAGGTGCCTCCAGGAAGCCCACAAGAAAGATGACTGCAGCAGCACCATCCTGCCTGTGTTCCACAGCACCTACGATAATAGGCATGCTCCTCTGATCCTGGAGAGAACAGGTATGCATCATGACTAGTATCCATTTTAACTAGTAGCCATGAATACCCCTTTCCTCCATAAACATGTCCACTCCCCTCTTCAAGCCTTCCAAGTTGGCAGCCATCACCACATTTTGGGGCAGGGAGTTCCACAATTTAACTCTGCGTTGTGTAAAAAAATACTTCCTTTTATCTGTTTTGAATCTGTCACCTTCCAGCTTATGGGAGAGGGAGAAAAGCTTCCTCCTGTCCATTCTCCCCAAACCATGCATAATTTTATAGACCTCTCTCATGTCTCCCCTCAGCCACCTTCTTTCCAAGCTAAACAGCCCTAAGTGTTTTAACCACTCCTCAACCGAGGCTCTCTTGACCCACACTTTTCTGTTCTGAATCCTAAAAATGCTATGCTGTTGTTTGCCCTGGAGAAAGTCCTGGGGTTTCCAGAGTACTACAGAATCACCAGCAGAAATCGGGAAGCGTCTGAGTCCCCGTCCCTGGAAAACACTGCTTTGTACTTGGCTGTAGTGCTTACTGCGAGAAAAATGTCAACCACACCCCAGCTCCCAGCTCCCGCACTTTGGCTTATGCATGGAAACGGGGACGGTTTGACCCGGGCTGATCTCAGGAGTGATCGAAGAATCGGGAAGACCCGGACGTTGTGAGGGCTGTGCGCGAGGTCATCTCTAAGGGACAGGAAACTCATGCATAACCCCAATGAAAAAAATGAGTCGGACTCACGGAGAAAGTAAGCCAAAGTGCATAAAAGACCAATACTTGCACTTCCTCATTATTAAAATCTCTTAGGAGAGCTACTGCTGACAGACAGAGAAGATGAGGCCGACCTTGACAGACCAAAGGTGTTGTGGGCTAAGTGTCTAGCCCAAACTAGACACGTGGGTCTTCAAAGAACTGGGTTGAGAGCCCAAATGGGCTCAGAACACTGCCGTGTATGGGGGGTGGGAGGGTGGGGTGAAGAAAAGGGCTCCTGCCTTTCCCTCAAGTCATTTCCCAGAGCAGTACTTGCAGCAAAATGGAAGTCAAATGAAGGTCCCGATATAGAAAAATGGATATATAAATTAGCAGAATATGGTGTGGTGGTGAAACTAACTAATCTAGTAAATAAAAGACCCAGAGAATTTTGTTAAATTGGAGGCTCTATTATGCTTATGTGAGATCAGCATAAGCTATGAGGAGTCTGATATGTATAAGATTAAAATGTACCAAGATCAAGTTAATTCATGCCATCATATTCCCTATTACTATGTATGGGTGTGAAAGCTGGACAATGAAGAAAGCTGACAGGAAGAAAGTAGACTCCTTTGAAATGTGGTGTTGGAGGAGAGTGTTACGGATACCGAGGACTGCCAAAAAAAGCCAAATCAGTGGGTTCTAGATCAAATCAAGCCTGAACTGACCCTAGAAAGTAAAATGACTAAACTGAGGCTGTCGTACTTTGGTCACATTATGAGAAGACAAGAGTCACTGGAAAAGACAATCATGCTAGGAAAAGTGGAAGGGAGCAGGAAAAGAGGAAGACCCAACAAGAGATGGATTGACTCTATAATGGAAGCCATAGCCCTCAATTTGCAAGATCTGAGCAAGGCTTTTAAAGATAGGCCATTCTGGACGTTTTGGAGGACATTGATTCATAGGGTCGCCATGAGTCGGAAGCAACTTGACGACACTTAACACACACATAATTATAGTAAGAACATAAGAAAGGCCATGCTGGATCAGACCCAGGCCCATCAGATCCAGCAGTCTGTTCACACAGTGGCCAACCGGGTGCCTCTAGGAAGCCCACCAACAAGACGACTGCAGCAGCGTTGTCCTGCCTGTGTTCCCCAGCACCCAAGATAACTCCTCTGATCCTGGAGAGAACAGGTATGCATCATGACTAGTATCCATTTTGTCTCGTATCCATTTTTACAATTTTTTACTCTGCCTTAGACCCCGGAGAGCCGTTGCCAGTCTGAGTAGACAATGCGGACGACAAGGGGCCAAGGGTCTGATTCCGTCCGAGAAAGCTTCGTGTGCATTCATCTGTGTTTGTCAGGCAGGGTCTGCCCCTGAGCCACCCCTGGTCTCCTATATCCGAATAGGCAGCCAGTAGCAAGTCGGAGACACTTCTGTGGCAGACAAGCGCCATGCAAGCATACCGGCTGCACTTTGTAGTTACATTAGAGGCTGCCGTTCCGAAGCCAGCTGCGGCATGAAAGGCAAGCGAGAGGCTTACATGGGCTTCCAGGAATGCTCCGGGATGGTGTTGAGCACAAAGCACCCCATTAGCAGGCCAATTAAAACCATCCAGAAGTGACATCATTTCCTTTGGGGGAAACCACTTCCATCCCCAGGTGAAGAACAATTAATGAGGCATGCTAGCCCCGGTGGAGCCGGCGGGCGAAGGCGGAAGGGGACGATTTGGAAAGCCCCCCCCCATCTCCCCCTTAGGGTTGCCAACTGGCCGGGAGGAAAATGTCCTGTCCCTTTAATATAGGCTCGATGGGATGTGCTCCTGATTGGGAAGAAAGGTGGGAAATAAATGTTGTAAATAAAATGAAATAAAAAGAGTGATATTGGGCGAAAACGCACGGCCGCTTGAGCCTCCTTTCTTCCCTGGTCCAGCCAGGATGCAGCCAGGATCGAACGCACGGTGCGTTCGATCCTGGCTGCATCCTGGCTGGACCAGGGAAGAAAGGAGGCTCAAGCGGCCGTGCGTTTTCACCCATCGTCGAAGGCTTTAACGGTCAGAGTTCATTGGTTCTCGTAGGTTATCCGGGCTGTGTGACCGTGGTCTTGGTATTTTCTTTCCTGACGTTTCGCCAGCAGCTGTGGCCGGCATCTTCAGAGGAGTCACACTGTAGAGTAGAGAGTAGAGACACTGTCCTTCAGTGTGACTCCTCTGAAGATGCCTGCCACAGCTGCTGGCGAAACGTCAGGAAAGAAAATACCAAGACCACGGTCACCCAGCCCGGATAACCTACAAGAACCAAAAAGAGTGATGTTTGCTAGGTCCCTCTTCGCCACCGGCAGGAGGTTTTTGGAGCGGAGCCTGAGGAGGGCGGGGTTTGAGGAGGGGAGGGACTTCAGTGCCATAGAGTCCAATGGCCAAAGTGGCCATTTTCTCCAGGGGAACTACTAGTGGACACAGCATATTGGACTATTAGTGGATTGCACAGGAGGGGTTTTCTTTTTTGATCTTGATGTTATATAGGATTGTGATTATTTGGTTTGTGCTTTGTGTGTGTGTGTGTAAAGTGCCGTCAAGTCGCAGCCGACTTATGGCGACCCCTTTTTGGGGTTTTCATGGCAAGAGACTAGCAGAGGTGGTTTTTGCCAGCGCCTTCCTCTGCACAGCAACCCTGGACTTCCTTGGTGGTCTCCCATCCCAATACTAACCAGGGCTGACCCTACTTAGCTTCCGAGATCTGACGAGATCAGGCTAGCCTGGGCCATCCAGGTCACGGCTTGTGCTTTATACTTGTGACTAATAACATAGAATACTGTACTTACCTTCTGAGCTATTTATTGTTATACCTATACTGAGTTCATACTATAACAACTGAGTATAGAGGTGTGATTTTGTTTTTCTAGTACCTGGAGGTTGGCAACCCTATTGCCAGGTGATGGTATTTACTTCTTTCCGCGAAAAATTTCAGCTGCCCATTTTGGGACATTGAGCCTTTATGAAAGGAAAAGGACATTTTTCTCCAGGACGTCTGGAATTCTATCCCCCCTCCAGGATTCTTTAAACTCTCCGAGGCTTTGGGCAGCCTCCCCTCTTCTTCATTTTTTTTTAGTTAGAATATTATTTCCCCCTCCTTTCCAAGGAAATTATGCTCCTACATTCTAACAATAAAATGATCAGCAATAAAACAATAATCAGTAAAATCAGCCGCATAACAATATACAAGCAGAGGATGGACTGTAGAGAGGGGCTTAGATGATTAAAAGCGGATAAAAATTATCTGCATGTGTGATGTTTTATCAAAAACGGCAATGTTTTTTTAGATAACTTTTTTGGGATCGCCCAGCATACACATCCAAATTAGGAACGTTACACAAACGTCCAACATTATATGTACTCTGTGTGGAGTTTTTCATGATCCATAATAAATTGTGGAACTCCCTGCCCCAGGATGTGGTGATGGCTGCCAATTTGGAAGGCTTGAAGAGGGGAGTGGACATGTTCATGGAGGAGAGGGGTATCCATGGCTACTAGTCAAAATGGCTACTAGTCATGATGCATACCTATTCTCTCCTGACTCAGAGGAGCATGCCTGTTATAGCAGGTGCTTTGGAACACAGGCAGGATGGTGCTGCTGCAGTCATCTTGCTTGTGGGCTTCCTAGAGGCACCTGGTTGGCCACTGTGTGAACAGATGGATGGACTTGATGGGCCTTGGTCTGATCCAGCATGGCCTTTCTTATATTCTTATTATAATTACGTATGTGTTAAGTACATCAAACAAAAACAGTTAATCAATTTAACATCTATGTGTGTGCATGTGTAAAGTGCCGTCAAGTCGCAGCCAACTTATGGCGACCCCTTATGGGGTTTTCAAGGCAAGAGACTAAAAGAGGTGGTTTGCCAGTGCCTTCCTCTGCACAGCAAGCCTGGTATTCCTCGGTGGTCTCCCATCCCAATACTAACCAAGGCTGACCCTGCTTAGCTTCTGAGAGCTGATGAGATCAGGCTAGCCTGGGCCATCCAGGTCAGGGCTTAACAGGGAACTTATTACTCAGATTTATATTCTGGTAATTCACTTCTTTGATAAATTACATTACATTACCTTTAAAGTTTATCTTAATTTTTTCCCCCTCTACATTTGCTTAGCGGAAAGTTTTCTTATAAAAAATTTCTCTCTTAAATCTTTCTCCTTCCTTTTGGCTTTTGTTTTCTCCTTAGCTTCCAGCCATATGTGTATAAAAAGCATTCAATTTTTCCTGTAACTCCAATATTGGTCTGTTATGTATATAAGATGTTACTTTTCCCATGATGGCACACTCAGCTAATTTATTCTTCCATTCAATTAGATTTGGATATTTATCTGCTTTCCATTTTGCTGCGTATATTATTCTTGCCGCTGTCAACTTATATTTGAATAATTCATCCTATATTTTTGGCATATTGCTTGGCAATATATTTACAGTGCAATCCGGGGGGGGGGGGAGTGCTGAGGATGCAGTGTGACCAAGTGAAAATGCCCCTTGCGCCAGTGTAAGGGGCATTAATGACGGCACACGTAGGAGGGCCTATGCACTGGCCAGATGTGCAGCCCTACCATTTGCCATATTAGAAGAGAGATTTAAGAAGATCCCCAGGGTGGAGAGACTTTGCCTGAGTAATACAGGGGAGCTGGAAACCATTGAGCACATATTTTTAGATGTCCCCTCTACAAGTCAACCCGCTACAATATTATTGACCCTCTGATTAGGGAAATGGGCTCTGGTGATGAGGGTGAATGGGACAAAAGGTTTCTGCTGGGAGACAGCTCACCAACCACCACCCAGGTCGCAAAATACTGTACAGTAGCAATGAAGCTATGTCGCCTTAATGTACTTCCTTAATCTGTGGAAATTGAAAATTGGGTGATTCCTAATTTTGTTGGCCTTGGTTGCAAATGTCTACTCTGTATGGTCAATTTCTGTTTTACCTGTTTTATCTGGCATATTAGCCGCAAAAAAAATTTATTTAATTTTCACGACGGTACCATGGCACTTAGAGCCCCGTGGCGCAGAGTGGTAAGCAGCAGTCCAAGCTCTGCTCACGACCTGAGTTCGATCCCAACGGAAGTCGGTTTCAGGTAGCCGGCTCCAGGTTGACTCAGCCTTCCATCCTTCCAAAGTCGGTGAAATGAGTACCCAGCTTGCTGGGGGTAAAGGGAAGATGATGGGGGAAGGCACTGGCAAACCACCCCGTAAAAAACAAAGTCTGCCTAGTAAACGTAGGGATGTGACGTCACCCCATGGGTCAGGAATGACCCGGTGCTTGCACAGGGGACCTTTACCTTTTTACCATGGCACTTATACCAGCACCAGTGAGCAGTGTACTCCGCGTACTCTGATCTGTAGAACAGGGTTTGATTCCCCACTCCTCTACATGAGCGGCAGACTCTAATCTGGTGAACTGGATTTGTTTCCTCGCTCCTCTACATGAAGCCAGCTGGGTGACCTTGGGCAAGTCACGCTCTCTCAGCCCCACCTACCTCACGGAGTGTCTGTTGTGGGGTGGGGAAGGGAAGGTGATTGTAAGCCGGTTTGATTCTTCCTTAAGTGGCAGAGAAAGTCGGCATATAAAATCTAACTCTTCTTCTTCTTAATGCTTGACATTCTGTAAACTTAATTTCTTTAATCCCATTGTTTCATATGTATATTTCCTCCAAAATCTTGCATCCATTTTATCATGCAGTCTTTTACCTGCTGTTTCAGTATCATATTGCATTAGGATTTTATAATTTTTTCCAAAGAATGTCCTGCATTTGTAGTCATTAACTGCTCAAAATCTGTCTTCCTTCTTAGTTGGCTTCCCTCTGTATGTGTTCCCTTAGTCTTTTTGCTATATGATGGTATAAGAACCACTGAATATTCTTTCCGTCTTTGATTTTTTGCCAAGGTTTGATTTTTCCTTAATTATCAATTATATTCTCATAAATTATAAGATCAGTGGTGAGATTGGAGGATGTTAATTTACTTCTGCACTGGTATTCTTAACAGGCCCTCTCTCAAAAGAGCCAGCGTGGTGTAGTGGTTAAGAGTGGTGGACTCTAACTGGGAGAACTGGGTTTGATTCCCCACTCTTCCACATGAGCGACACTATTCTGGTGAACTAGGTTGGTTTCCCCAGTCCTACACATGAAGCCAGCTGGGTGACCTTGGGCTAGTCACAGTTCTCTCTGAACTCTCAGCCCCACCTGCCTCACAAGGTGTCTGTGTGGGGAGAGGAAGGGAAGGAGTTGTAAACTGGTTTGACTTTCCTTAAAAGGTAGAGAAAATCAGCATATAAAAACCAATTCTTCTTCTTCTTCAAAACATGTTTCCCACCTTGGGTTTGAATTGTTCTTAATGATTTCTTGATCCATGGGTAATTATGTATGCCTTCTTTAACATCCATTGTTTCCATTTTTGCTGTCCATCTATTAGGATCAATGACCCAATCTGTCAGCTAGACTAATACAATTTTATAATTGGTGCCGCTAAACCGCCTCTTCTTTTTTTCATTTTGTAATACTTTAAATCTTACTCTTGGCTTTTTTCCACTCCAGATGAAATTATTAATCACTCTATGCCATTCTTTTAAGTTCTTTCTTCTATATAAATTGGCAACATTTGAAATAGAAAGGGTAGCTTTGGTAATATATTCATTTTAATTGCAGACATTCTTCCTAGCCACGAAATTCTTAGCTTTTCCCATCTTTGCAAATCTTCTTTAATATATCAACCACATCAATATTCCCAAATACATTTTTTAATCTATAGTCCCACACCACACCAGCCACACCTGGATCTAAATTTTAAGATTTCCATCACGGTCATTTTACCACTTTTTTCTGTCTACTCGGTTTCTTCATACTTAAGGAGAAAGTGTTTTTGTTGCTTCAAATGCAGGTAAGATGCAAGTTCAAATGAGTGATTAAATTTTTAAAATTTGTATCCAGTTTAGTTATTCAAGTTAAAACCCCACCTTATGACCCTAGAAGGACCATTCGGGCAGCATGCAAAACAAACTTCCACATCCGCATAAAACAAATTAAAATTCACAACAGACAGACAAATCTGCAGCATAGAGGGGCGTTCCCGGGCTGAAAGGGGCTTGGGAGCTGACTAACATCAGCTCCACCCCTGGGAACGTCCCTTGAATGCCAGCAAGGGCACTCGCTTCTGGGATTTTGCTGCCTTTCCGGCAGCACCGGCAACCAAGGCCCACACTGCTGCGTTGCTCCCCGGTGCCGGCATAAGTGCCCCCTGCGCCGGAGTCCATGCCACTTATCATGGTGCAAAGTGGCACAGGCACTGGCATGGGGTCACACCGGCTCCTATGGCACTTCACATACCCCCTTCAGGATTGCACGGGTAAATTTTCCTGAGGGCAACTGATCTCTGTACAGTTCTGGTCACCACACCTAAAAAAGGATATTACAGAGCTTGAGAAGGTGCAGAAAAGAGCAACTAAAATGATCAGGGGACTAAAGCAACTGTCCTATGGGGAGCAGTTAGGACGCTTAGGGCTGTTTAGCTTGGAAAGAAGGCGGCTGAGGGGAGACATGGGAGAGGTCTATAAAATTATGCATGGTTTAGAGAGAGGGGACAGGGAGACGTTTTTCTCCTTCTCCCATAATACTAGAACACGAAGTCATCTGCTGAAGCTGGAGGGTGAGAGATTCAAAACAGATAAAAGGAAGTATTTTTTCACACAACGCATAGTTAAATGGTGGGACTCCCTGCCCCAGGTTGTGGTGATGGCTGCCAACTTGGAAGGCTTTAAGAGGGGAGTGGACATATTCATGGAGGAAAGGGGTATTCATGGCTACTAGTTAAAATGGATAGTAGTCATGCTGCATACCTATTCTCTCTAGTATCAGAGGAGCATGCCTATTATTTTGGGTGCGGTGAAACACAGGCAGGATGGTGCTGCTGCACTCGTCTTGTTCGTGGCTTCCTAGAGGCACCTGGTTGGCCACTGTGGGAACAGACTGCTGGACTTGATGCGCCTTGGTCTGATCCAGCAGGACTTTTCTTATGTTCTTATGTTCTATAGCCTGGAGATTAACTGTCATTCTGGGGATATAGGCCACCGAAAGTACCCCCTAGGGGCCCTTGCCAGAGTACCTCCTAACTACGATGCAGTACCCAGACTTTGAGTGGCCTTAAATACCAGCTAGGATAATGGAATGGGTCCTCTAAATAAATGCTACATGCCATTTCTTTGGAGATAGCTATTGTATTTTTTTAATTTTTTTTTTAAATTATTAAATTTTATTAACATTGCAGACTAAATCAATTTTTATCAACCAGGAACAATGGAAAAAAGCATAATAAAAGTCATACATTTTTAAAGGGGAGACATCACAAGGTGGATCCCCACAAGTCTTACTTGTCTCCTGCTACTGAGGTAGGCATTCATATTGCTATAAAATCACAGGGGGACAAAACCCCATCTAATCCAGCACCTTGGCGCAAGGGGACATGAGTTGTCCCAAGGACTCAGCCACCACTGTAACAAGCAAGACAGCAAAAGTATTATTCTACACATGAACACATTAAACTTACTGAATCAGACCCTTGGTCCAGAGATTCAAAACTGGAAAAGGAAGGGCTGTTGATTCAGAATCACTCTGGATAGAGACAAACAATTTTTTGAAGGTGTCTTCACAGTGGAATGAGAGGGATGCCACTGTTTGGGGCGCACCCATTCAATTGCTATCACCTCTGGGAAACAGGTTTTAAAAGATTTTGTAGTGCTTCAGAAATCCCCAAAGCTGTTTGACAAGGGAGGACAGCCAGGCAAAAGACCACCCCATCCCACCTTCAAAGAAGTGATGGGAGGGGTGGATTTTGCTGCCGGTGGCGGGAACAGAGAGCCAGTCTCCATGCATCCTCAGGCCTGATGCATGAAGAGTGGTGGGCCCAAGGGAGGAGGCTTATAGGGTCTGGGTCAGGCAGTTCCTCCATCTTTGGAAGCCAACGGAGGAGACATGGCAGATGAAGGAGTAACCCTCAGACCAGGCCTGGGGCCTCGGTGCCTGGCTGTGACTTGGGACAGGAACTCCTTGAGGGGTGCCGCTATCCTTGACCTACAGACCTCGGGGCTTGGGGGACTGGACGTGGCACACCTCCCTCGAGCATTAAAGAAGGATTGGCAAGGAGGAGCATGAGCTGTCACCACATGTGACAGCTCCGAGCTCCAAGCCAGGGTGGACTCTAGGGTTGCCAGGTGCCCACTGGTTGCGGGCAAACCCCTGGTAATGTGCCCCTCTGCCCGCCAACCAGGGCTGGCGGGCAATCGTGCACATGCATGCCGCCTCGCGAGGAGCTTTAGACCACTCAAACTAAGGCTCCTTGCGAGGCGGCACCCCCGGTTGTAAACCGGAAGTGTTCTGTCGGCGCTCGCTCGCACGCACACACACATACAGACAAGATCTACACAGAAACCTCCCGCCGAAGGTGAGTGGGGACCTGGCAACCCTAGTAGACTCGCCTTAAGAACTGAGATGCACAAAAAGAGGAGGCCTGACTCTTCTGCATCCCGACAATTGCCCACATTGCAGTTAGTTCTGGGGGTGTTTTTTTTTTTGCTTGTGTGGTCTGCAGATCCCTCTTGAGCAAACAAATAAATAAAGTTGGCCTTTGATTATCCCAGCTCTGGTGTCCGCTCTCTTTATTAGGCATCTGTGGACAAGAACGGTGTACGCGCTGCCGGCTGCAGACGACTTTCGCTGCTTGCAGAAAGGATTATCACTCTCAAGCCTTTGCGATATAACGGTGCAGTGTGCAATTGTGTGACCCCCGCAGTCTAAGTACAGGCAACAAAGGGGGGGAAATGATATCACAGCAGTTTTAAAATGCCGCCAGGAGATAAAAGTTTTGGAGTATCAAACCAGAGAAAGCAATTACCGAGCGTTGTTAAGATTTGGCTCCCTGACATCTATGGCTTGCTTGGATTTCAGGCACGAGGGCTTGAGTGGATGAACATCTGCACAGCACAACAAGGCATACAGTGGCCAAGTCCTGCTGATGCAGAATCACATGGGGAACACAGGCAGTGGAGAGCATGATGTGGCATCTGGAGTTAGTGGTGTGTGTGTGTGTGTGTGCTTGTGCAACAGAGAGGGAGAGAGATTGAGCAAGACATTTATGTATTTATTTAAGTCGATTCCATCCCGCTCTTCTATATACAGTTGATGTGAAGTGGCCGACAGACAACTTCAGTAAAAACACTCTAAAAGCTACACAACATGCGCTTGAGAAAGGAAAGTAGTGGGACCACTAAATAATAACAGTGGGGTTTCCTTAAATGTTTTATGGACTGACTGCACTGCAGTTTTATGTTTTATGGACTGCACTCTTCCACTGAACCATGGCCCCTCCCAACTCTAAGTATGGGGACTAGGGTTGCCAGGTCCCTCTTCACCACCGGCGGGAGGCTTTTGGGGCAGAGCCTAAGGAGGGCAGGGTTTGGGGAGGTGAGGGACTCCAATGCCATAGAGTCCAATGGCCAAAGCGGCCCTTTTCTCCAGGTGAACTGCACTGCCAACAGCAACAGCGCTCTGCTCGGATACCTCAGCCAGAAGCCTGTCCCCATTAGGGTTGCCAACCTCCAGGTAGTACAGGAAGGCAGAAATTAAATATAAACAGCACTAGGATGAGTAACAAAGTGTATTAAGTGCATGAAGTGACTACAACATAAACAAACAAAAAATATATACAGCAATATCCTTCGGGAACGTTTGAATTCGTCTGTGCAACTATGTCTTTGAGATGATGTATCCTGTACTGGAACCTTATATCAGATATTATACATAAGTTGCTTCTTTCATCCCTATGGGAGATTGGAAATAATTTGAATTTTTGGATATGGAATTATGCATATTGATTGACTCCAATTAAAAACGAGACTGAAGAAGAAAAGAAACGATCATCTCCCTTGCTACTCTTCTATGAAGACTTCTCTTCCACCCAATTCCTCAATGGATTTTTGATACTAGTACCTTTACAGGACTATTTAGATATTGCTGTATATATTTTTTGTTTGTTTATGTTGTAGTCACTTCATGCACTTAATACACTTTGTTACTCATCCTAGTGCTGTTTATATTTAATTTCAGCCTTCCTGTACTTCCTTCCTTACCTGTGGTATTAGTACAGGTGTGTTTATTTTGGTTGCTCAACCTCCAGGTAGTAGCTGGAGATCTCTTGATCTGATCTCCAGCCGATAGAGATCAGTTCCCCTGCTCATTCCAGGTAATGCGTACAGTTTCTCCTCCAGCCCGGATTACTTTGATCCTGGCTGAAACAGGGAATAAAGTGGGCTAGGTGTCAGACTTAGGACTCCGTTGCCTTTCAAGAATCATCAACTTTACTCCAGACGTTTGCAGAGAGTTTAAAGAGAAATTATTTAAAAGGGAGAGTACAGTAGTCTAAGAAGGCATAACGTTATAATGGCGCAAAATCATTTGGAGGGCATTCTTATAGAGTACACAAGCTAGAAATGTTTACAAGTAAAAGCTTTGAAATGCAAAACATTAGAGGTTCCTCAACACCAAGAGAGAGAATTCACACCTTGAGATCAGAGCAGGATTACAATCGGGAAGTCACTTTGAAATGGGGATTTATAGAGCCTCTGGCTATTGCCCCTTCCTTCCTCCCTGGAAGACTTTCTCACGGGAAGGAGAGGTGAAAAGAAATTCACCTCTCTATCCAGGGATCGATTGCATGCCCTCGCTGACACTAAGTGGCTATGCGTTTTTGGCCCATGTAAAGCTTTGAAGGTCAAAACCAGCACCTTGAACCTGATCTGGTGTTCCAGTTGGAGCCAGTGCTGCCGTTGCAGCACTGGCTGTATAAGTTCCCGCAGCGAGGTCCCCGTAAGAAATCTTGCTGCTGCATTCTATACCAGCTGGAGATTTCCAGATCAGTCTGGAGGGCAGTTGCGGACAGAAATGCGGATGAACAGCTTCTGGCATTTCCGGGCCAAGAGTTCCCATTTCTGATGCCAGCCCCGGAATTACACAGAACACTTCTTCAAGGTGGATTTTATTTTATTTTCAATAGCTGAAAGAGGGATGGAAAGATGTTTGTAGGAGAAGCCCCATCTGCAGTTGGGTTGATTCTTGAAATTGATGTTTCAAGAGGAGGGAAGGGGTGACTAAACGAATTGACATCCCTGATTAACTGCTCCAGATATGGGAGGGGTGGGGACATCAGCTTCTTTTCTTGTTTCCCCTGAAGCCTTTCGAGAAAAATTGAGGCAGAACCCAAAAATGTGGGGAGAGACCCATCGCTTCGGGTTTGCCTGTAATCTGAGCCTGGCGTCTGCTGCCCCGATGTGGTTTGAAGATGTTGCAGTATGAAAGCCTCCATATGTGTACAATCAAAAGAGCCTTTGTTTCAAGATAACTTTGTTTCAAAATGGAAATGAGGCCTTTGTAATTCAAGCTAACCTTAAAAACGTATCACCGACTCTGGCCGGGAAAGAGAAACTCGGTGGAAAAGGAGAAGGCAAAACAGGCCGTCTGCTGCCTTCTCATGTGGGTTCGCACTGAATAAGCATGGAGCGCATATGATATAGTTGGGTGGGGTTTAGGGTTGCCAACCTCCAGGTGATGGCTGGAGATCTCCCGCTAGTACAACTGATCTCCAGGCGACCTGGATCAGTTCCCCTGGAGGAAATGGCTGCTTTGGAAGGTGGACTCTATGAAGGCATGGCTCTTGACACGGACTGACCATAAGAAAGGGAAGGACTTGCTACCTCTGTCTGGAGGACCAGCTCTTACAAAGACTGTTACTATACACGGAAAGTCCTAAGGACTCACAGGAAAACCTTTGACATAGATTTCTTGTATATAGATTTGTTCTTTCACATTTGTTGTACCATGTTTTCCTGTTTGACAATTGTTCACTTGTAGATATTGTTGCACATTTGTTTATATTGACTGTCTCTCCGTTGAATATATGTTTAGAACTGAGCTGAGTGCTGATTGTTTCTGCTTAGCCACTTGTATCGCACAGTGAACAGTTTAGTTAACCTCCAGGTGGTGGCTGGAGATCTCCCGCTAGTACAACTGATCTCCAGGCGACCTGGATCAGTTCCCCTGGAGGAAATGGCTGCTTTGGAAGGTGGACTCTATGGCACGGTACCCCATTGAAATCCCTCCCCTCCCCAAATCCTGCCCTCCCCAGGCTCCACTCCCAAAATCACCAGGTGTTTCCCAACCCGGAGCTGGCAACCCTAGTGGGGTTGCCGGGTTCAGGCAAGCTTCCTTGGGTTCAGGCCAAACTTTCTAAGGCTTGTTCCTTTGTAGGAAGACAAATGTTTGGTGCAGTTTGTACACTCTGGTTTTTTATGCATGGGAGTTTTACCTGGGGTTCGAGGCTCTCTTGGCCCACACTTTTCTGTTCCAGATCCCAAAAATGCTGTGCATGTTGTAGTTTGCCCTGGAGAAGTCCAGGGGTTTCTGGAGTACTGTAGAATCACCAGCAGAAATCCAGACGCATCTGAGTCCCCGCCCCTTGAAAACGCTGCTTTGTAATTGGCTGTAGTGCTTGCTCTGAGAAAAACGTCACACACCCCAACTCCCCTCTCCTGCTCTTTGGCTTATGCAAGGAAATGGGGATGATTTGACCTGGGCTGATCTCAGGGGAGATCGAAGAATCGTGTTACAGCAGGATCCGGAAGACCCGGACGTTGCGCGGGCTGGGGGCGAGATCATCTCTAAGGGATGGAAAACTCGTGCATAACCCCAACAAAAAAACGAGTCGGACCAGTGGAGAAAATAAGTCAAAGTGCCCATGTACAGTATAAAAAACCTCTGCTATCGGCACAGAATTATGCTGCTTAACCCAGAAGCTTTGAAAACTACTGGGATGCATGGTCTGCTCTCATGCGTTTGAGCTAAAATGCCTCCAGACCAGCACTGTATTGATTTGGATTTGCTATAGCAAACTGGTCAAAACGATCAGTCCTTTTTCACTCTTTATTTTTTTTCAGGTGGACTGTTATGCCTTTCTGATGTCCCTCCCCTTCCCCACACCCTACCTACCCTAAGCTCCATCCCCACATCTCCAGGAATCTCCCAACCCAGAGTTGGCATGCCTAGACTTATATCTCTTTTACGGGACAAAATTTCTAATCTGGAGAACCAGGTTTCATTCCCCACTCCTCCACATGAGCGGCGGACTCTAATCTGGAGAAGTGGGTTGGTTTCCCCTCTCCTACACATTAAGCCAGCTGGGTGACCTTGAGCTAGTCACGGTTCTCATAGAGCTCTCTCAGCCCCACCTACTCACAGGGTGACTGTTGTGGGGAGCGGAAGGAAAGGTGATTGTAAACTGGGCTGATTCTTCCTTAAATGGTAGAGACAGTTGGCATATAAAAACCAACCCTCTTCCTCCTCCTTCTTTTCCTCCCATTTTATTGCCAGAGCCTTTTTTACTTATTAATTTGATTGTTGAAAGTTTGTTTTCTCAAATAAAAACAAACGACTAGAAGAGGGATAAAATATAGATGGTAAGAACCAATAGAAAGCACACGACAGAAGGAAGAAAATGCAAATAATCTATTATACCACAAATTAAAGGAAACAAAGCCTGTGGCTGAACATGGTAAATACCGATTGTAGTTCTAGACACTTATTGCCCAGATGACAATGATATACATGCTCATATACAACCATATAAAAACTCAGAGTATGGAAAAAACTTCTGTTGGAAGGAACGTACAAACCTTAGTGACCTCAAGGAATGTGTGTTGGAATGGGACCCTATTAAATGCTCACTATTCAACCACAGCATAAGTCTTGCATCCCATTGTACAAACCACATAAATCCTAGTTTTTGATTTGTTGGTTTTTGCTATTTTAAAAACACTGGGTGTTTTCACGTTAATGTTGTGAGTTCCTTTGCATGCTATTTTCGGAGCCGGGAAATGCTACAAATGCAATGAAGTATATTTTGTGACCGTTGCCACCTCCCCAATCTTTCCAAGCATCATCTGAGTTTGGGGGCTGTTGCTCCTCCTCCCGCACCAACACTGCTAAATTTATTCTAGCTGCACATATGAGACTGATCGTTAATTCCAAGTCACGCATCTGACCTCATCCTGTTATCTTGCACAAAAGAACATGAATCAATCTAAAGGCAAAGGATTCCATGCAAAGATCAGAAGCATAGGTCTAACTGCACAGGTCCTTTGACGGAGTGCCGTTTCTGTTTGCAGAGGAAAGGGGGCAATTTACACCGAATCTGGCCTCCTGATTAGGGTTGCCAACTTCCAGGTAGTAGCTGGAGATCTCTTGATCTGATCTCCAGCCAATAGAGATCAGTTCCCCTGGAGAAAATGGCCGCTTTGGCAATTGGACTCTATGGCCCTCATCAGGCTTCACCCCAAAAACCTCCCGCTGAAGGCAAAGAAGGACCTGGCAACCCTACTCCTGATGCAGACCCACAACTTTGCTTCCTATGCTGAACAGGACTGCTGACCCTTGGGTGGTGGCTGAAGATCTCCTGCTATTACAACTGATCTCCAGGCGACAGAGATCAGTTCACCTGGAGAAAATGGCCTTTGGAAGATGGACTCTATGGCATTATACCCCACTGAAGTCCTTCCCCTCTTCAAACCCCGCCCTCCTCAGGCTCCACTCCTAAAATCTCCAGGCATTTCCCAGCCTGGAGCTGGCAACCCTAGCTGACCCACAGGAACAAAAATTCAGGGGGCTCCATGGGCTGCAGCCAGAGGGAGACATGGGAAATTCCCAGAGTCTGCTTATGATTAAGTACATGCCATTGTGTCTGCACTAATGCTGGGGATTCGATCACACAGAAAGAGTGCATGGTACGGATTTTCCTAGAGATTTACAGTGGTGGGACAGAATGTTGGAATGCTCTCACATGGAGGGGAAATCTCTTTGCACATAAAAAATGAATATGCCAGGGGGAAAGCCATTCTCTAAGAACATAAGAAAAGGCTTGCTGGATCAGACCCAGGACCATCAAGTCCAGCAGTCTGTCCACACACTGGCCAACCAGGTGCCTCTAGAAAGCCCACAAACAACTGCAGCAGTATTGTCCTGCCTGTGTTCCACAGCACCTAATATATTAATATAATTATAATAAGAACATAAGAAAAGCTCTGCTGGATCAGACCAAGGCCCATCAAGTCCAGCAGTATGTTCACACAGTGGCCACCAGAATCCTTTTGGGGCAGTTCAGTGAAGATGGGGAAATCATGCCTGAATGCTCCCCAATGTAAAAAATAAATAAAATCCCTGTTCTTTGAAAGTTAGTATGTTACAGAGCATAATTAAATTGTGGAACTCCCTGCCCGAGGATGTGGTGATGGATGCCAACTTGGAAGGCTTCAAGAGGGGAGTGGACTATTCATGGAGGAGAGGGCTATTCATGGCTACTAGCCAAAATGGATACTAGTCATGATGCATACCTATTCTCTCCAGGATCAGAGGAGCATGCCTATTATATTAGGTGTCGTGGAACACAGGCAGGATAATGGTGCTGCAGTCTTGCTTGTGGGCTTCCTCGACTTGATGGACCTTGGTCTGATCCAGCATGGCCTTTCTTATGTTCTTATTGTAATTATATAATTATATTAGGTGCTATGGAACACAGGAGGGACAATGCTGCTGCAGTCGTGTTGTTTGTGGGTTTCCTAGAGGCACCTGGTTGGCCACTGTGTGGACAGACTGCTGGACTGGATGGGCCTTGGTCTGATCCAGCAGGGCTTTTCTTATGTTCTTATCATAATTAGAATATATAAATATATATATAATTATATTAGGGCACCTGGTTGGCCACTGTGTGTACAGACTGCTGGACTTGACGGACCTTGGTCTGATCCAGCAGGGCTTTTCTTATGTGCTGTGGAACACAGGCAGGATGTTGCTGCTGCAGTCGTCTTGTGAGCTTCCTAGAGGCCCCTGGTTGGCCCCTGTGTGAACAGACTGCTGGACTTGATGGACCTCGGTCTGATCCAGCAGGGCTTTTCTTATGTTCTTATTATAATCATATGTCATTATATTAGGTGCTGTGGATCACAGACAGGATCATGCTGCTGCAGTTGTTTGTGGGCTTCCTGGAGGCACCTGGTTGGCCGCTGTGGGAACAGACTGCTGGACTGGATGGGCCTGGGTCTGATCCAGCAGGGCTTTTCTTATGTTCTTATCATAATTATAATATATATATAAATATATTAGGTGCTGTGGAAGACAGGCAGGGCAATGCTGCTGCAGTTGTTTTGTTTGGGGGCTTCCTGGAGGCACCTGGTTGGCCCGTGTGAGCAGACTGCTGGGCCTGATCCAGCAGGGCTTTTCTCATGTTCTTACGATGCACACCTATTCTCTCCAGTCTCAGAGGAGCATGCCTGTTATATTAGGTGCTGTGGAGCACGGGCAGGATGGTGCTGCTGCTGTCGTCTTGCTTGTGGGCTTCCTGGAGGCATCTGGTTGGCCCCTGTGTGAACAGACTGCTGGACTTGATGGGCCCGGGTCTGATCCAGCAGGGCTTTTCTCATGTTCTTATAATAATTATAATATATATATAATTATATTAGGTGCTGTGGAACACAGGCAGGATGGTGCTGCTGCAGTGGTCTTGTTGGTGGGCTTCCTAGAGGCCCCTGGTCGGCCACCGTGTGAACAGGCTGCTGGACTGGATGGGCCCTGGTCTGATCCAGCAGGGCCTTTCTTGCGCTCTTATTGTAACTACATGCAACCGCGCAGACGCCCGACAGAGCGCGACCACGGGAGGCGGGGGACAGCCCTGATTGGCTACTGGAGCGAGCCCCGCTTGCCGGTCGCAGAGCCCGCAGGGCGCAGGCGCGAGGTCACGTGCCCGCTCTCCCACTCCGTCCAACATGGCGGCGCCCAGGGCTTCCACCCGTCTCCTGCAGGTAACCCGTGTCGTGCCGCTGGACAGGGAGCGAAGAGGCGTGTCCCCTGGGGAGCGGCCTTCCTCTCCCCTCAGGCTCTTCGCTCGGGGGTCCGGCTGGCCGGCCGTGGGGGTCCCTTCCCGCCCGAGCCGCCGTGTGCTTCCGTGCCTTCAGCGTCTCCTTTGCCTGCCGGCCTCCCGGCTAAGCCCAGGATCGTTTGCCAGGGCTGCCCCGATTGGGCCGCAGGTTAGGGCTGCCGTGTCCCTCTTCGCCACCAGCGGGAGGTTTTTGGGGCGGAGCCTGATGAGGGTGGGGTTTGGGGGGGGAGGGAGTTCGATGCCATAGAGTCTGTGACAGCAAGGTAGACTTCCCCTGACTATGGAAGATCCACTGATTTAGCAATTTGTAACAATCTCTTTTCCTTACTGTAAAATGTATTAGGGCAGCCAGGGAATAGCTTGTTGCTGGGCAGAATATCCCTGTGTGTCTGTGAGCTAGTAACTGGGGTAAGAGTCATGGAGGGTTACAGTAAACCATAACAAGAACTGGGTGAAACTATTACTCCACTGCCGCCTCGATGTCTGGAGTGTTATCAGCCTACCCTGAATGTTGAAGGGTTGTCATATCTTGAATTTGGATAAATATCCCTTCCTCAGTATGATCGGGGCTCAGAGATTTTTACTCGGTAGAGTGCTCTGGGTCGCAGCTGCCAGAATAAACTGTTTTCTTGAATAACGATCTGCAGGTCTCTCTCTCCCCCCACGAACCCCCGTTTGCCGTATCAAGTCCAATGGCCAAAGCGGCCCTTTTCTCCAGCTCATACCACAAAAGCTCATACCCTACCAGAAAATATTTTTCACAGTGGGTGGCCGTGTTAGTCTGTCTGCAGTAGCAGAAAAGAGCAAGAGTCCAGTAGCACCTTAAAGACTAACAAAATTATTACAAACATTAAATTATTAGGTGCTGTGGATCACAGCAGGGAGTTTTTTTGCAGGGAGTTTTTTACTTGGGGGAGTGTTCAGAGTGGCATGCCTCACCCTGCAGTCTGAAATGTACTTCAGAATGTTATCACATCTTTCTGCCACATGAATAGGATCTAAGTATGTTTTTAATTTAACAATCCAGTCCTAAATGTTTGTACTGGTATGTCTGTGTCCAGCACCAACAAAACATAAGTGTTTGTAATAATTTAATGTTAGTCTTTAAGGTGCTACTGTACTCTTGCTCTTTTCTACTACAGAAAATATTTTTGTTAGTCTTTAAGGTGCTACTGAACTCTTGCCCTTTTCTCCAGGGGAACTGAAATCTATCAGCTGGAGATCAGTTGTGATAGCAGGAGATCTCCCGCTACTACCTTCTTTCCTTTCTGGCTGTGAAGACTTCTTTTGAAGCCACTCCAACTCTGTCTATAGCCTTATTGGCAAAGAGAAAGAAATTATCAACCAGTACTCTTCAAATTTTGAACTGTACTTACCTCGTGCAAAGCATGCGCGAACATTTGTCATTATACATAGTGAGATAATTTGTTTGTGATTTTGTATTGCAGTCATTAATGTCACACTGCTTCACTTGGTGGTTTTGCACAATCAATCACTTAGAGTAATATTTGTTATTGTGTAAATATATGTTTTTTGCAATCAGTTTTGGAGCCTTGTGCTATTGTTTCCTACTAACATTTTGATATAGTATAGGTGTTATTTTCCTTCCAGTTCCACTACCTGGAGGTTGGCAACCCTTCTGCAGGTGGGGGCTGGGATCGTGGATCGAACAAGAAAACTGAACGACTTTCTGCCCAGAAAACAATGCCAGAGAAGAGATACGCATGGGAGGTTTTATCTTGGATTTGCCACTCTCTAGATGCATATTTCCCCCATCTGAATTCTCAAAACTCTGTACCGGGGCTTATTTTTGAGTACTGAGAATTTGGCTGGGGAAAATGTGCGTTTAGAGAGCGGCAAATCCAAGGCAAAACCTCCCATGCGTTTTCGCCCGCAGTGTGCTGTAGGGGTTAACGTGTTGGATGAGGAACAGGCAGGATCTGGGTTTCCCATCCTCGCTTTGCCAAGAAGCTCGCTGGTTAACTTTGGGCCAGCCATTCTTCCTCAGGCCAACTCTTTTGCACCTGCTTGTTATGAAATGGAGAAAGGGAGAAACATCGATGTCACCCTCAGCTCCTTGGTGGAAGAGCAGGGTAAAAGTGTGTAAAATAAGTAATAAACGAGAAGAGTTTTAAGTCTAGCTGTCGCTGTGGCTTTAATAAATTTTGCAAGCTATGTTTTGTGCCAAATCCCTATTAATTCCACAAAAATCTGAAGTGCTTAAGTTCTACTCTAAGACCTGGTCTGGATATCCAGCAGAATGATGTGATCGAATGAACCATACCACTTCTGACTGCAGGTGAAGGATTACATCTTTCAAATTTCCCCTTCATTTATAATTCACAGCAAGAGAAGAAGAAGAGTTGGTTTTTAGATGCTGACTTTCTCTACCACTTGAGACAGAATCAATCTGGCTTACAATCCCCTTCCCCTCCCCACAACAGGCACCCTGTGAGGAAGGTGGGGCTGAGAGAGCTGTGACTGGCCCAAGGTCACCCAGCTGGCTTCGTGTGTAGGAGTGGGGGAACAAATCCAGTTCACCAGATTAGCCTCCACCACTCATGTGGAGAAGTAGGGAATCAATCCCGGTTTTCCAGATCAGAGTCCACCTCTCCAAACCACCACTCTTAACCACTACACTACTTTGTAGAGGAAAGGTCTAGGCTAGAACCTTTCTCCCTGATGTGCCAATTTTTTATTTGCTGGGAGTTTTTTACTTGGGGGAGTGTTCAGAGAGGCATGCCTCACCCTGCAGTCTGAAATGTACTTCAGAATGTTATCACATCTTTCTGCCACATGAATAGGATCTAAGTATGTTTTTAATTTAACAATCCAGTCCTAAATACTTGTACTGGTATGTCTGTGTCCAGCACCAACAAAACATAAGTGTTTGTAATAATTTAATGTCTATATGTTCGGTACTGCTTGTCCTAAGTACTTTTTCTTGTGGCATACTAGATTAGTGACATGTACTACCAGCCAGGTTCAGGAATTACTTACCCATCTGGCTTGTAGGAGTTATTTGCTATGTATGTGGGCATGCACAGAGTGCACCATGCTTTAAATGAGGATTCCCAAATGTGGTGCCCATGGGCTCCATGGCACCTACTGACACCTTTCCTGGTTCCCACCAGGTGTTTTCAGGTGGATGGGGTCAGGTGGGCATTCTGCCTAGCACAGCTTGTAATTGACCATTGATGACCTGATGGGCTGTGCAGACTAAAATAACATTGTTTCGGTGACAGTTGCTATAACAGGGTTGGGTTTATTCTCTCACTTGTTTCCCATTGTATTTTTTTAAGTTACCCCTCATCTCCCTTGGACTTCCTCTGGGTACCTGTGTGGCCCTGCTGCCTGTGGCAACCATTTTGTGGTTGTGCCCACCACCCTGTGAAGCTTAAAAAGGTTGGGGACCCCTCCTTTAAATTCTGAGAAGTTCTTACATGCAGAGGTTACTTATAAGTGAAACTAACAAATCCGTTCTTCTGCCTTCAAAGTGTGACTGGATTTTAATCAAGTTGCTGGTTGAGGAAGAAGATCTTTTTTGATACACTGAGGCATCTTGTTGTTTTCTCTCATTCCGGGGTCTTGTGTGTGAAGCTGAAACCTAAGTTCTTTTATCTGTTCCGTGTGGACAGGGGGTTCTTCTGTGTGTGTAACAGATCCTACCAAAGGGCCTGTCACTTCATCATTCTGTTGCCAACAGTAGCCAGTCTGGTGTTTTGGGAAAACTCAGAAACAGACTATGAAGGCAGCAACCCTCCCCTATTGTTTGCCTACAGCATCCAGTGCTCCGGCATACTGCCGCTGAATGTGGAGGTCCCATTTAGCTGTCCTGGCAAATCGCCCTTTCCTGAGTGACTCTTTCTTATGAAGGAACCATCTAGTCCACCTTGAGGTTCATTGGATAGTTACTGCTCATACTTTTTAAAGTAGTCTAGTACCCATCAGCACTATATTCCTCTTTCAGCGCTTTGGCAATGGAAGATTAAGACAGGGAACAATAACGGAATTTGCCTCAAACTTTTGGAATTAAAATCCTAGGGCTGTGGAGACCACCTGATGTGTAGCAGCTCAAGGGTCCAAGTTATATTTGCATCGCATTTGAAGTTAGACTTTTAAAAGGATCCTGGTCTCTTGAGAAGTGCCAAAACCTTTGATGAGTTTTGATCCATTTCCAGGCTGAGGGTTTAGTGGGGAGCAAGCATTTTGCGTCAGTCAGGCCTACTCGTGGGGTTGGGAAAAATGAATCTGTGGATATCTTGCCATTTGGGCGTTGCAGGTCATAAATGTTGGTTAATTTACCGAATATCCAGGAAAAAAAGTATAAAGCAGAGGTGTCAAATTCATTTGTTACGAGGGCCAGATATGACATAAATGTCACTTGCTAAGGCCAGGCCATGCCTCGCCAGCCCATATTGGGACTGCAGGCAGGGGCTGCCTTGGCTGGTAAACCTGCAGCAGGCTTGCCAGTCCATATAGGGACTGGGGGGGGGGGTTCGCTGGCTTGTGGGACGAGTAAGAGCTCTCAAGAGGCCGGTGTCCGGGCGCCGCCAGCCCTGGCCACCAGCACAGCTACGCTGCCAGGGCTTTTGAAGAAGGGAAAGCCCACGTCAGCATGGGGGGGCATTCCGGGAACACCCCCTTGAGCGGTGGCGGGGCTGCACCACCTTTTTTGGTGGCATAGCCCTGTTGTAGGCAATGGGGGACTCCCCCCCTTTTTTAGTTTGTTGAAATTTTTGATTGTCTCTTTTTGCCATGGATCTGCCCTCCCCCTCAGGGTTGGGCTGCCCATTTCTTTAGTCCAAAGCTTCTCCCACTGGCTCATGTGTATGCTTCCTCCAGCGTTTGGCATCCGAGTAAGTGCCTTATTATTGTGAAGTGGCCTGGCATATAAGAGTTTTTTTTAAAAAAATCGCAGTTGTAAAATACACAATGAGATTATGACAGTATTCCAGACAACCTTTGATTTAAACCCTAAATTCATGCTTTTGGGAATGATTCCAACTCAATTACATGCTACGCAAAAAGAATTTTTTCAATATGCTACTACTGCAGCGAGGATTCTTTATGCAAGATATTGGAAAAATACAGAGATACCCAGTTTAACTGAATGGATTACTAAAATGATGGAATTTGCTACAATGACAAAGCTTACTGATCATCTACAAGGAAGACAACATGAAGAACATCAATTGAAATGGCAATTCTTTTATAATAAGTATGGTTGACAATGTTACTTTTTAGTTTGTAGTTATAAGTGTAATATTAGAATTATAACAAAGCATAGTATTATGATAAAAGGTATTAATAAATATATCGATAGATGAGTTTTCATAGTATAATGGTTTTTAAAAAATGATAAAAACTTCAGATAGTTGTTCAATTGAGCATTACAGAGTCGCAAGGAATACATAAAATGTTATATACTTTCCCCAATTCCTTTACCCTTTTCTTTTCTTTTTTGTATCCCAAAAAATAATTTTTAAAAAATCGCAGTTGTCCTGCACTGGCCTTGGTCAAAAGTGACCGGAGCATTTTGTAGTTGACGTTGACATTTGGATTTGTGAGCTTCTGAATTTGTTCAGTACTTAGGATTCTCCCAGGCGGTGCGCCTTGCTGCTTTAAATGCTTGGATTTGATGATGTTTCCAATTGAATACAGTGTTCAAGGCATTACTAAATGACTCTTGTATCATTTTAAGCATTTTATTTGTTTTTTTACTGGAACTCTCTCCTGGAGGTGGAGAAGAAAACCTCTTTCTTATCTGCTTTGGGTCCCCTCTGAGGAGAAAAGTGGGGTGTAAATGAAGTAAATACAATTAAAATGAATGTATGAGGAGTGGCATCATTCTGAGGGAATGAGGTGGCCTGTTCTGTGTGTTAAGTGTTGTCAAGTTGCTTCCGACTCTTGGCAAACCTATGCATCAATGTCCTTCAAAACATCCTAACTTTAACAGCCTTGCTCAGGTCTTGCAAATCGAGGGCTGTGGCTTCCTTTACAAAGTCAATCTATCTCTTGTTGGGTCTTCCTCTTTTCCTTCTGCTTTCCACTTTTCCTAGCATGATTGTCTTTTTCAGTGACTCTTGTCTTCTCATAATGTGACCAAAGTAGGACAGCCTCAGTTTAGTCTTTTTAACTTCTAGGGTCAGTTCAGGCTTGATTTGATCTAGAACCAACTGTTTTTTTTTTGTTTTTTTTTTGGCAGTCTGCGGTATCCGTAACACTCTCCTCCAACACCACATTTCAAAGGAATCTGCTTTCTTCCTATCAGCTTTCTTCATTGTCCAGCTTTCACACCCATACATAGTAATAGGGAATACGATGGCATGAATTAACTTGATCTTGTGTTTCGCACAGGCTTCCTGAGGGGGATCTATTCTCTGCTCGAGCATCCCATGCAAGCAATAAAACAATGGTTTTCCTTCATTGTTTTCTTAATCGTTTTGCATGGTTTCTTAATTATTTTATTGCTTGCATGGGACACTTGAGCAGAGAATAGATCCCCCTGAGGAAGCTTGTGCGAAAGCGTAGGGGTACTTTATTTATTGCATTTTATTCCCTTGCACCAACCGTTGCTTTTTGTCTCAGTATTGTTTTGGTCCGGCCCCCTTTCTTTTTGCTTATACTGAATCAAACCGTCGGTCTATCAAAATTAGTATTGTCTACTCAGGCTGGCAGTGGCTGTCCTGGGTCTCAGGTAGAGGTCTTTCACATCACCTACTGCCTGGTCCTTTTACCTGGAGAGGCCAGGGATTGAACCTGGGATCTTCTGCATGCAAAGCTCAGGCTCTTCTACTGAGCCACATCCCATCCCCTTGCTGTGCGTGAGCAGTCTCAACCAGCTGGTGGCAATTCTGGTGACTTGCTGAGCTGTCACTCTAGGTACCACAATTACCGCCCCGTTCACATCTTGCATTTCTGTCTCGTAAGCACGGGACTCCCACATAGGAAACTAGAGTTGTGTGAACCGTTCCTGCATTGTGAGAGCGTTTTTTGCTTACTTTCACTTTGGAGGCTTGAGGCCCATTAATTGTATCGATAAATGTTTTCCACATGTGTTTTATAACGGCAATGTTTAAAATTATTCTTGCACAGCTTGGGAACATGTGTTCATGTGCAAACCTTTATTTGAGTCTTAAGGTGGGGGGGAACTGGCAAATTTACATTTATTAGGGCCGGCCAAGCATATCTGTGTGCCTATCAAGACGAGTGCTTTGTTGGCACACAGACGATGTTTTAAGTGAAGCTTTGACATGTGTTGGAGCCGCATGCCTTGTGACTGTGTACCTGCCATCCATTGAATTCTCAGGCAGTGATTGGGGAACCTTGTCTAATGGTTTCTTCTTTAGAGCAAAAATGGTTCAGACTTCTGCCTTCGGCTGCTGGGTTGCGACCCATAGCTGGGTCATATTTTTGAAGGGGGCTGCAGCAGCCTGAGGGGTATCATAGTTTCGGGGGGGGGAGCTGCTCTTGGGAGAGGGGGCGAAAAACAAGGGGGAGGATTGAGATGAAAAAGAAGAGTTGGTTTTTATACCCCGCTTTCCTCTACCTTTAAGGAGTGTCAGTGCAGTTTACAATCACCTTCCCTTCCCCTCCCCGCAACAGACACCTTGTGAGGTAGGTGGGGCGGAGAGATTTCGGAGAGAACTGTGACTAGCCCAAGGTCACCTAGCAGGCATCATGTGGAGGAGTGGGGAATCAAACCTAGTTCTCCAGATTAGAATCTGTTGCTCATGTGGAGGAGAGGGGAATCAAACCCGGTTCTTCAGATTCGAATCTGCTGCTCTTAACCACTGCACCACGCTGGGAAAAGAAGGTAAAGATGGACATGCCCAGTTAAAAATAACAGCAGTGTGCTTGATAGTGCAGCTAAAAGGTGGCACCCGGGTCTGAAAACAGCGGCGGCGGCTCCTCTGATGCGTTTCTTGCTCTTCTGTGGTTAGATTTTACCTAATTTTAAAGTAGTGTTGCCTTGTGATTTGTGAATCGCCATGAGTGATTGGATTTTATGGCATATAAATATACAGCAGTTTAGGAGTGTGGTATTAAATAGAAGCTTGTAATAAACAACAATAATCATAATCGCTGGCTTGCAGCCCTTATGCATTGCTTAGTGCAATTAATGTATAGGTAATTTTAGAGAGCCAGCGTGGTGTAGTGGTTAAAGGGTTGGACTAGGACGTGGGAAACCCAGGTTCAAATCCCCACTACTGCCATGGAAGCTTACTGGGTGACCTTGGGCCAGTAGCGCATTCTCAACCCTGACTCGGGTTAGTATTTGAATGGGTGACCTCTGAGGAATACCAGCTTGTGACCCCGATGCAGGCAATGGCGAACCACCTCCGAAGGTCTCTTGCCTTGAAAACCTTACGGGGTCGCCATAGTAAGCTGTGACTTGGCAGCAAAAATAAATTAATAAATAAGTAGATTTAAAATTTGGATTTCTCGTTTGGCTTTCAGTTGAAGCTGACTTGTGTGTGTGTGTTAAGTGCCGTCAAGTCGCTTCCTACTCATGACGACCCTATGAATCAATGTCCTCCAAAACGTCCTCTCTTTAACAGCCTTGCTCAGGTCTTGCAAATTGAGGGCCGTGGCTTCCTTTATAGAGTCAATCCATCTCTCGTTGGGTCTTCCTGTTTTCCTGCTGCCTTCAACTTTTCCCTGCATGATTGTTTTTTTCCAGTGACTGTTGTCTTCTCATAATGTGACCAAAGTACGAAAGCCTCAGTTTAGTCATTTTAGCTTCTAGGGTCAGTTCAGGCTTGATTTGATCTAGAACCCCCTGATGCTTTTTTCGGCAGTCCACAGTATCTGTAACACTCTCCTTAACACCATATTTCAAAGGAATCTACTTTCTTCCTACAAGCTTTCTTCATTGTCCAGCTTTCACACCCGTACATAGTAGTAGGGAATACGATGGCATGAATTAACTTGATCTTGGTTGCCAGTGACACATCCTTACTCTTGTATGAAGATGTATTTTTTTATTTGCCTTGTTTGTAGTTTGCCGTTCTCACTGAGCCTCAGGGTGGATTACGTAGTGTAACTCAAATATATATCAACAGGATGGGACATCCCGTATACAGTGCAGTCAGGTTCGGGTTGCAGACATCTGAAAACAAGCCGAAATCTCAAACAACCTGAAATGAAGCTTAAGCATTTAAAACCTGACATGTTAAACGATACAGAAATTACACAGCAGAAGCACACTTACACCAGACAGGGTATAGTAGAATAGTCCAGGGCTTCTTAAACTTTTTCCACTTGCGACACCTTTTCGCCCAAGAAATTTTTACGTGACCCTGGGTATATAGGTATATAAAATAGGTATACAAATCAAACATATGCTGATAATAAATCATAAAGAAATTTATTTTAAAACAATTATTTGGTATACATATAATTTTACCATTTACTGTTGCCAATTTTTTCACGACCCCCACATTCAGTTACGTGACCCCATATGGGGTCGCGACCCACAGTTTAAGAAGCTTTGGTATAGTCCACCATCTCTATCCCTTTGACAAACGTTAGTTCTGAATAATTTCATTTCAGTGCGGTCCTGGTTAACGTTGATGGGATCATTGTAAATGATCAGCGTACCATTTATGTTATAAAGGATACCCTTCAGGTGATGCTTGAATGTGTTTTTTTCCAAACCACCGAAGTTTTAAAGCAGGTTGGGTTTTTCCCCCCCAAACGCAGCTGATTATTATAATCTGCTATACTCTCTATTGTCTGAATATACATAGAATTTGCCTCTAAGTACGTAAGCGTGTGATGCTAGGAGGAAAGCATCGGTCTGCTGCCGGCAGAGCTGCTTCATGTAACACTGGGGTTGTCTCCAGACTCTCTCTTGCTCTAGCGCAGGTAAAGAAAAAAAAGCAGCCCATTTTCCGTCCGTTCGCGCAATAGATTGGAACCATGTTTGCGAAAAGGTCCGGGCTTCCCCTTCGGATTCCAGGTAAGACTTTACAAACAGCGTCTCTCTCTCTCTCTCTCTTAGCAATTCCTCTTTGTCTGACTCCGCTTGAAAACTCCTAATGACCGGACAACTGAAACCATGTGGAATGCTGTGGATCAAATTGTAATTGAGTCCAAAATAAGGGGGGGGGAGTCTGAGCCTGATCCTTTCCCGTTTCCTGAATTGCCGCCGCCTCATTAATCAGGGATAAGCAGAGCGGCTAGTTTCGTCGCCGGCCCAGCGGCTTCTTCGTCCCTTTCCCCCACCCCCGGGGTGCCTTCGCAGTAGGGAGAACTAGAGGGGGAAGCCATCAATCTTCCCTGTCCCGCATGTCAGCAGCGATTCGCTCCCCTCTTCTGGTCTCTCAGTTCTTTCTCACCCGCACCAGCGCACACCACCTGTAGTTGGGACCAGCTTCGGCCCCTCACCTGCTCTGTTCCGAGGAAACAGCCGTCAAACTGGAGCCTGCCCTTCCAAAATCCAAAACGCAAGGCAGTTTGATGCCAGTGGCAGAGTTTTGACGGAGATCGGAGGCTGCGTAAGGGTCCGGGGCATGCTGGATTCTTGTTTCTCTTGACGTTTCTGAGCCTCGGAAACTATTTTAGCTTGGAATGCTTCACATAATTTGCTCGCACCCTGGGTTTTTCCCCTGACAGTGTTCAGGAATTGTTTGTTTCAAGGCAAGCATGTGGCCATGTCCAATCAGTAATGCTGGCTTGCCTGGAATTTGCACAGCGATTCTTCTATAATGTGTTTATTGAATGCCTCTAGCTATATTCTGCACCCAGTGGTATTTTTTTAAAAAATATTTGGTAGTATAAAGCAAAGTGAATAAACAAGAAAGGTATAAAAGCAAATGGTGGTGCTGTTACTTTCTCATTAGCCCCACTCACGAGCCTCCCGGGCGTTAATCCCTCAGGCAGAAACCAAACAGGTCATGCTTTTCCTCACGTGGAGAAAAGCGGTGGGGAAAACTTTGCCCGTGAAACGTTTATGTTGGGAGGCTGTTTAAAGCCCTAGGAGCATGAGGAGTAAAAAAAAAAGTTATAAAAACCTATGCAAGCATTAGGAAAACATCAAAATAAAATCAGCAAAGATCTTGGAATGGCATCTTGTGGTTTTTCTGATTGGATTTGTATTTTACATGATTTCACCCTGTAGTCCTGTATTTCATGGCCTCTACCCCTGCAGTTTGGGTTTAACTCCATTCCTCCTGCATAAAACGCGTGCCAAGTGAGAAACCACTGATTGCAGCTGAAAAAATGGGCTCTAATCCAGAAAATGTACACGGGAGTAAAAAAGCTTTGGTTAGTCTTTAAGGTGCCACAAAGCTCCTGCTTATCTCAGCTGTGGCAGACTAACATAGCTACCCCTCTGAAATAATTACCTGGACAGTGCTGTGTAAAGGAACTACAAAACGCTTCTTCAGCTCTGGTGTTTGCTGGTTGGCCTCTGAAAGTTGCACAATTTCACCATTATCCAACTCTCAGGGTGGGCATGAGCACAAGAACCCTGCCTTTCTCATACACTTAAGAGTCATCGTTGGGTCATCTTGCTATTTTATTTCAGGCAACCATACATGGCTTTTTACATTCTTTTAACAGGCAAAGTATTCCGTACAGAATTCTTGAGTGTGGAAGATGCTGGACAAAAGCCTGAGGCCTCAAGGGCAGACAATCTGAGCTTGCCTGTCTTGTGGTTTCTATTTCTCCCCATCGGGCACTCTTTGCTAACTCCAGATCTTCCAAGCACGCAGCAGCTCCGATGTCCTGACCTCAGTGTTTCGCCGAGGCGCATTCCAGCCCCGTGATTTCATGGCATCAGGCTGAGCCCCTGCTAAGGCCACTCTCGGACTCTTGCCGGGAGAATAAACACAGAGCAAAGTTTGTAAAAGGCCGGAATCTTCTGTGCGGTTTTTGGAGAATTACGATTCCGGGAGTCTCAGTTTTTTAACGGGTTTTTTTTGTCAGTGAAGCCAAACGTTTCAGGCGACCCGTTGTTTAAACAATTGCTAGATCAACAGAATGATCAGGGTCGAGTTTGAAACTTCAGCAATGGGTCTGTCCGTTGGGAATTAATGTGGGATATTTATTTATTTATTGCTGTATGAAGGTCCATTCTAGTTGGACCCCTTAAGGTGTTCGATGTGTTTCCTTTTTTGGCCGATAGCTCAAATGTGGGATGGTCGCTGCCCTCTATTTGTTTTAGAGCCTGCCTTTATTCCCATTATTACCGACTGATTGAAAGCCCTGTGAATAGTTTCCACATATTTTAATTTGCACTTTCTTGTTCAGCATCTTCAGCTATGGTCAGGGAGCTTGCTAATGCCTAAATCATGTTGAAGCAAATGCCGTTTCCTTCCACAGGGCACCATGATGACCATAGGAGCTTTCCAGGTTCCTCTGCCATCATCTCTAACGGGCAGAGGAATGAATGGATTTGTTTTCAGATGCAAATGCCTGGATGGGGGTTCAGATCGCAATTCAATTCGGAGGCGCTTGTTGGGGGAAACCAAACTCCTCGCTTAGAAACCCAAAGAGCAGCTGCCCCTCTGCCCAGCCTTAGACAATGGCACATGGAAAATATTTTAAATAAAAATGTTTCCAGTTGATGTCGAGGTATCCTGGAAAGTTTGAAGTGTAATAGATCAAATCCTGACAGCTGGAGTCGCCAAGAGACTGGTCAGGCCAAGAGGCTGGGGTGGAAGAAAGCGAATTTTCTAAGGTCCTGTAATTTAGCTAAACTCTACATATGTAATTCTTTTAATCTCCCCCCACCCCCAGCCAGCCGTTCCCAGGCACTTAATCATTTTAGTTGGTTCCCTCTGAACTCTCTCCAGGCTGCCAGTATCTTTTTGTGGTTGAGGCACCTCAATGGTTAACAGTGTTTTTAGGTCTGCTTTTGGGTTGTGTGCTTAGAATGATCACTTTAGAAACCCCTCTGTCACCCAACAAGTAGCTAGTTTTCTTCTGACTGCACAAAGGATTCGTGAGCAGTTTGTTCATACTTCTAAGTAATGTCATTTTAATGTAACCCGTTTTAACCGTTTTCGCAACTCTGTTTATTGTATGCTGATGTAAGTGCCTAATAAAGGTGATGATGATGATGATGAATAATCACTTCTTGACTCTATCTCTCTCTGTGTGTGTGTGTGTATGAAGGTCCATTCTAGTTGGACACCTTAATGTGTTCGGTGCGTTTCCCTTTTTGGCCGATAGCTCAAATGTGGCAGGGTTGCCTGCCATTTATTTGTTTTAGAGCCTGCCTTTATTCCCATTATTACTGACTGATTGGAAGCCCTGTGCTGTGGAGCACAGGCAGGATGGTGCTGCTGCTGCAGTCGTCTTGTTTGGGGGCTTCCTGGAGGCACCTGGTTGGCCATTGTGTGAGCAGACTGCTGGACTTGATGGGCCTTGGTCTGATCCAGCAGGGCTTTCCTTATGTTCTTATGTTCTCTCTCTCTCTCTCTTTTTTTGGTAACGCTTAATGTTCTACACCTCTGATTAGAACACTGTTAGACTACTTTAGCAAGGCAGATTTAAGAAGCTTCCAATAACAGAATGGGTTGTGCCCTTGTAAATCGGGGGAATTGGAGTCTATAGAGCATGTTTTGCTCAGGTGCTCCTTCTATGAGGAAGTTCGTTGTAAGCTAATCATTCAGCCAAATCACAGTCAGCTCAGATGAAGGGAGAATTAAGAGTCTCCTCTGGGAAGGGAATGCCCAGACGGAAGAACAGGTAGCCAAATTTTGTGCAATAGCATACAAAGTTCGACCCCTAATGTTGGGCAATTGCAATTAGATTAAATCATAATTTGGTCAATTTTAGTCTATTATAAATTATTTGGAGATTTCAATTAGGAATGTTTTTGGTTGAATTGATATAATTTTTTAACTTTCGTATAAATAACGCTTGTGTTTTACTGGCTTATGCTGTATTAATAGAACATCTGACTGTACTTGTTGTAAAAGTTTAAGGAAACCGTGTTGTGCGTCTTAGCCACTCTGACGGAGGAAGACTTCAGGCTGGGGTTGCCAGCCCAGCGCTGGCAACCGGCAGGGGTTTTGAGGGGCCGGGACGTTCTAATCGCATCACTTCTAGTGCAGACCCAGAAGGTACGTCAGCTCATCAGCACGACACTCTAGGATTTCACGAGAACTCTATTGTTTTACGAGTCCTAGACTTTTCATGCTGGCGTCACTCCTAGCATGAACACAAAAGTGATGTCAGCATGGTGTCGCAGTGACAGCCATTCCCCCTTTATTTTTCTTCCGCTGTTGAACCAGGTGGCAGTGGGAGGTGAGGACCGGGGCAGGAGTCCCCTCTACTTTAGACTAGATTGTGGAGAATGGTAGGGTAGAAGCCCGTGTCCTTCTCTCCGAAAACCAGACTTCTGTTAGAACCCATGCAGCTGCATTTTCCAAGCAGTGGATTAAGAACGGCATTTGAAGAACAACCAAAAGCTTCCTTCTTTAAAAAACGAAGACATGAAGCCACATTATACCCTTGATCCTTTTGCCTTTAGTGCTGTCCACTTTGGCTAGCAGTGGCTCTCCAAGTTCTCAGGCTGAGGGTTCCCCCCCCCCCCAGCCCTGCATCTCTGAGACACACATGAACACATGAAGCTGCCTTATACTGAATGAGACCCTTGGTCCATCAAAGTCAGTATTGTCTACTCAGGCCATCAGTGGCTCTCCAGAGTCTCAGGCAGAGGTCTTTCACATCACCTACTTGCCTGGTCCCTTTAACTGGAGATGCCGGGTATTGAACCTAGGACCTTCTGCACGCCAAGCAGATGCTCTACCACTGAGCCACGGCCCTGGAGAGTCTGGTCACTGCGCTTCGGACTGTGCGGACGCGAGGCTTTGCCGTGGCACTGGGGGACGGCCTCTTTGTCAGCAGTCCGCCACACCATGGGCCCCTCCAGAGCTGCATTTAAAGAGCAGTTGGCAACGCTGCATGAGTTGAAAGGGAAAAAAATGGAAAGCAAATTCTCCTATGTGCGTGTAAGTCCTAGGACGTCCTTCAGATCCTTAGCTAAGAGCAAAACTATGTTTTGGATGGCGCTGAAGATGGCCTCCGCCAGCCAAATGTAGCCCCCCCCCTCCACAACATGTAGTGGAATTTGCCCCATGTCCTGATGACTTCATGTTCTGCAGATGTTTGCCAGTCCCCTGTTCTAGGGCTGCATTGGGAAAGGCACTTTGTGATGTCAGGTGACGGGGTCGTATTTCCCTTTTTAATGGGGAGCACGGCTGGCCCAAGGATCTGCTGTCTTGGACGGCCGCCCCCTGTATCTGTGAGCGAGTTTTATCCAGGCTAAATTTTCTGTCATTGCTACAGTGACTGTGCTGCTGGTGGGTTTTTGTGAATGGCTGTTCAGCGAAACAGTTCTTCCGTGCGCGCTTGAATTTGAGTGTGAGCTCTGGTGGACCGTTTAACGCAGAGAGTAAAGTTTAAAGGGACCACCCAGGAAGTCGCTTGCCTCTTCAGAGACTAAACTGTCGGGGCTCGCTTATGACTGATTATTTAAGCGGATTCTTTTTAAAAAGTTTAATGCCAGGTTATATCTGAATTTTTTAAAAAATGCTTTAAATAGCTCAGTTTGTACAATTATACTTTTGGGTTTCCCGTTTGTATCAACGATAATATGGCGAATCTCTAGGGGGAATAAGAGTAAGTAGTTCATGCATGAAACTTTTTTTTTTCCAATGAAAGGCCAAGCAAAAAGCAATGGAGTAACCAAAGTAGAAATGCTGATATTTCCCGGGAGGATGGTTTACCTTAGAAAATTCTCCGCTGACTTGAACCTCTTCAGCTGGGTATGAGGTTCTGCCTGTTTACTTTTTTCACTGTGTTTAGCGGGGCTTCTTCGCAAGTAACTGTGCTCAGGTTGGCAGCAAGACATCTGGCATTTGCTCATAACTTCAAAGATCTTTCATTGAGACACTTAGTTGGCTTTATTCCTTATATCCTCGCCTCAGAATATACAAGAGGAGCGATCTGCAAGGAGGGGCAGTCTCATCTGCTGGACCCCGTTTCCTCTCATCCTGCTCATCCCCTCTCCCGTCACCAATTTCTCCCTCCCTCCACCCCCCTATAGTTTATGATGCCACTTTCTTCTTTTTCTGCCCTCAAACCTCTCGTTGTTTCCGCTTTCTCCCCCTTTCCTTGTCTTTCCTCTTTTTTTAAAAAATTGTGATGCGTGCACAGGTTTCCAGTGTTTTTTTATGGGTTCCCCCCCCCCATTTTTAACGCCCCCTGCAAATCTAGGGATAGCCTCCGTTTGTAAAAAAACAAAAAACTTTTATTTTCCTGGCAGCATTGTGTAGATTTTTTGATCTACCCTCTGAGGCCGACTTCAGAATTATATATAAGATTTATTTAAAACATTTCTTTGCTTTAATACACTCCTCAGCAATGTGCGCAAGAGAAAAGATACAGGTACGACCCACCCTTCATGCAAAGTTTTAGTAAGGAGACGTCACCCTTGGCCCATGATGACAGCTTATATTTAACAGTAATAATGAGAGCCAGCGTGGTGTATTGATTAGTCTCTCAAGCTAAGCTCTGCTATGGAAGCTTGCTGGGTGATCTCCGGCCTCATAGGGTTCTTTTCGTTTTTTAAAATTTATTTTCTTTTTAAAAAAGGGATAAACATTAAAAAAAAAAGGATGAGGGGTTTGGGGGTTACAGTGATCTTCTCTACTGTTCAATTATTTCGACAAAAGTATACATGTCTACCCTGGTTATGGATATCCCTTATATCCCGATAACATTCTAAAGTATACTATATTTATTGTCTCCTTCTGTATTTCTAGATTTCTATTAAACTTGAACAACAATACATTTTAATAACAGTTTTGATATCCTCCATTTCAAACTCCTCATAACTTGTATTGTTCTCACATAAGCAGAGTGAAGCCTCCAGTGTAAGATAAATTAGGTCTTTTATTTACTAGATTGGTTAGTTTCGCCATCCCAGCATATTCTGCCAATTTGCTCTTCCATTCTTCTATATTGGGGCTTTCATCCGATTTCCATTTCGCCCCTAAAACCACTGTGCCTGCAGTAACCTGGCCTCACTTGGGTTCTTGCGAGAACAAAACGGAGAAGAGAATGATGTGAACCAGTTTGGGTCCTCATTGGGGAGAAAGTATAAATGGAGTAAATAAATGTTTTATAAATAAATGAAATGAATAATCAAAGTGGTGTATAAATGAAGTAAATAAATATTTTGCTTCGCTGTATGTTACAAGTGAGCAGTTTATTCCTTTGTTTGGCACTGTGTTACTGTAGGTTTTTTCTGTTGTTGTTTAAGGTTGTGATTTTTCACTGTTGTGCTCATATCCCGAATCTTAAATAACCAGTCTCTTAGCAGGCTCTGTTTTCCCTTTCCAAAATCTTTCGGAGCTTCCGCTGACTTTTACAAGATTTAACGCCAATATTATTCCCGGTCTTTGTGCTCCTTTCTATAATTTCAAAGCCAGACCAAAGGATCATATTTTTGGCTTAATTGTAATCCTTTTATCTGTCTTGAAAGGTTTTAGAAAACAATTTTTAAAACGTGGAATTTAGATGAGCACAGTACTGACGTTACAGATTTTATGTCTTCTGTGGCTTTTAAATATCACTAGCTATTTTATAGAGTGTTGCTGTCTGAGTTAACCCAACAATGTAGGCCTCCTTTCGAATGGGAATGTTCAGGCTTCTCGATGATCTCCGTCCTGTTTCCTCGTATATATTTATTCTCCCCCACATTTACGTTCCCATATAAGTCCACGCCAAAAATTGTTTTGCTTCAGCTTTTAGTGTAAAAAATTCACACATTTCTTTTAGCGCTTGGGGTATTGCTTGAAAGTATTAATAGCATGGAGTTAGATTAGATATTCACTGTTCAGAACGGGATTAAAGCACCCAGCCGGCATGAAGATTTGTATACCTCTCCTTCATTACTTCTCCAATAAGTCAACATCCACAAATGCTGATTTTATTTAAAAAAATATTTCCCCCGTGCCATTTGACAATAGTCTTCAGTATGGTAAATGCAGAATTTTGAACACTTTGTAGAGAAGATCCCTCGGAAGGCCGAAGGGTATTAGAAGGAGGAGGTAGAAAGGACATCTGGGAGAAAGAGGGACGGCAGCAGAGTGAGTGGAGCCAGGAAAGCTGAGGTGGGAAGAAAGATTTATATGCTTAATACACCTTTAATTAAAGCCATAAATGATGCATTTTATGTTTAAAACAATAAAGCGACTCAATCGGAAAGCAAGTACTGCATATATTTCAATTTTCTGTCAAATGTCCTTTTTTTTTTCTGGACGGGGGTGGAATTTTAACCCTCCCACAGCTTCATAATGTCTGGGCATTTTACATTTCTGATTAGAACAGTTGCAGTCAACCCGTAAGTGTCTTGAAAACCTGTCTCACGCCTGTTCCGCAGGTACTTCACTGGTTGCCTAGGTTCAGTTCAAGGGGCTAGTTATTACTTCCAGTCCTTCGTGGCCTCAGACGCCACATCTTTCTCTGGCTATACGTGGCTGGAAAAGCTTTGTGCCTCTGAGCAAAGCCTTCTGAAGGTGATGCACCAGGGTGGTTAAAAGTCAATTTTTTAAAAAAATAAAAAAGTGGATTTAAAAATTTAAATAATATTTTAATTTAAATTGGATTTTTAAATAATAATATGCTTTTTGAGGAAAATATCTATCTTTGCATCTATTGGTGTTTTCCACATCAAAACCTGTAAAGTACGTACTATATACCCATGTCTATATCTGCGCACATCCCTTTGAGAGCCCTCGTTGTATTGAGGTTTCAGAAGAATGTTCATGGCTTCTCCTCCTCCTCATTATTATCATTATCACTGTTGTTATTAATTAGACTTGTATCCCACCCTCTACCCTAGCCAAAAACATAGGTATGCCACATACTCTCTGTACCCCATTGCAAACATGCAAAGTGTATTGTGTCTACTGTAAAGTATGGATCCTTCCTAAGGTAACAGCTGAACACCCCTAGATGAAAATCACCCTGACGTGGATGGGTCAGGCTAGCCTGATCTCATGAGATCTCAGAAGCTAAGCTGGGTCGACCCTGGTGAGCACTTGGATGGGAGACCACCAAGAAAGTCCAGGGTTGCTACGCAGAGGCAGGTAATGGCAAACCACTTCTGATCTCCCCTTGCCTTGAAAACACTGTAGGGTCACCATAGGTTGGCTGCGACTTGACGGCACTCTCCACCAGATTAAAATCAGAATTTGACTGAATTACAGAAAGCACAACCGACTAGGGAAAGTTTTCCTACCCAAGACTCGTTGAGAAGCATGGGAATTCTCGCACATGAGAAGTACTGTGGTGCCTCACAGAATAAATGTGAAAGGGAAAACTAGGCTTCCGAGGGGGATTATTTCATACTGCCTGTGTTTGCTCTTTGTGTGCGCGCAGGAGGAGGTAGACTCGTTTGTGTGCACGCACATACATATGTACAGGTGCTTCCATATTGCTTACACGCGATTGTTCATTATACTGTATTAAACAATATTAAATTGCTGTTTGGTTACAGAATAACGGCCTGAAGAGGATCTTCTCTGGGATTCAGCCGACGGGGGTCCCTCACCTGGGGAATTACCTCGGCGCTCTCACAAGTTGGGTGAAGCTACAGGAAGAATGCAGTTCTGTGCTGTACAGCATTGTAGATCTCCACTCCCTCACGGTTCCGAGAGATCCAGCCATCCTTCGGGCCAGCATCCTAGACATCACAGCCGTTCTCCTGGCCTGTGGCATAGATCCAAAGAAGTGCGTCCTTTTTCAGCAGTCTCAGGTCAGTGTGTGTGTGTATGTGTGTCCGGTTTATTTTTATTTATTTTTAAATTATTTTATTAAAGAAAAAAGAAATTCAAACACGACATACTTACACAACATACATACAAAAAGGGCAAGAGTCCAGTAGCACCTTAAAGACTAACAAAAATATTTTCTGGTAGGGTATGAGCTTTCTGAACTACTGCAAACAGACTAACACGGCTACCCACTGTGAATTAACATACATACAGTATATCAAGTCTTCCTAAAGGAGCTGCCTATTACCTATCTTCTGTATCTACTGAAGTAATAAAAATATCCAACACAGGAGATCCCATTGTATAAGATTTTTCAGACCCTTTATGCTGTTTTATAAACTACGTACAAATGAAAAAAAAACACCCTATGCTGAATGTAATACAGATAACAACCCAAAACAGCACGATGGCTCAATATCATGGTGCTGTTTTTGGGTTGTTATCTGTCTTATAAACTATAGCATTACTTATTTCACTACTCTCCCACATCTAATCTCCCACTTTTTTTTTTAGTATTAAACTTTTTCCCTTAACAGCACATTATATATAACTACTGTAAAATTATTTGTTTACACTTTATAACCCTATACCGTAGGCATGAAATTAATCAAAGTGAAGATAACTAAATCCTGTTGCTAAAACATATATGTGTTCTAACCGCCATGTTCTAACTTAATCCCGTTCTAATTGTTCTGCTACAAAAGTTACATTTATGCTATTCCAATGCTGATAGTAAAATGAACTCTACTTTGTGGAGGATGGTTAAAAGTAATGAAAAATCTATTTTGTCACGGAGATGATCTTCACATACCGTGTGGTTACGTCCCACTGGGGGGGGGGGGTTACCTTACTTTGAATTCCCAGCGATATATTAAGAGTTTGAAAATGTTGTAAAAAACATCGCTTTAAAAGGGTTTTTGGATACCACGGCTTATAAAAGGTTGGAAGACGTCTTCACAGCTAAAAGGGCCAAACAAAGTGTGAACAGTATTTTTTATAACGTTTTCAAACTCTTAATACATCGGTGAGAATACATAGAAAGCGTGAACAGTATTTTTTATAACATTTTCAAACTCTTAATAAATCGCTGGGAATACAAGTGCGGTAATCCCCTGGAACTCACATTTGTGCATAATCATAGTAGAGTTTCCATTTCCTCTGCCACTCCCCAACAGGTCCTTTGTTCGGCAAATGGGTTAACTTTGCCATCACAGCATATTCCGCCGTTTTCTCTCTCAATCTTTCCAACTCAGGGATTTCATGTGTGTCCGGTTTATTAAGCCCAGTTGGGGTGCCCTGGGTTTGTGTGGGCAGTGCAGCTGTTCGTGCCGTCTCCTCTGTATCTGCTTTCCAAGTCAGCTTTGGGTCATCTTTTAGGCCACTTTGGTCAACAGAGGTGTTGGGCTAAAGCACAGTATGTGTGGTGGGTGGGTAAAGTGCCATCAAGTCACAGCCGATTTATGGCGACCCCTTTTTGGGGTTTTCATGGCAAGAGACTGGTTTAATAGAGGTGGTTTGCCGGTGCCTTCCTCCAGCAACCTTGGTATTCCTTGGTGGTCTCCCACCCAAATACCTAACCAGGGCTGACCCTGCTTAGCTTCTGAGATCTGACGAGATCAGGCTAGCCTGGGCCATCCAGGTCAGGGCAGTACGTGTAGGGCCAGCAAAATAATGGCGGTTTTGCCAGTTTGCCCTCCAAAATGCCAACCTCCAGGTAGTAGCTGGAGATCTCCTGCTATTACAACTGATCTCCAGCCGATAGAGATCAGTTCCCCTGGAGAAAATGGCTGCTTTGGCAATTGGACTCTAGGGCATTGAAGTCCCTCCCCAAACCCAGCCCTCCATAGGCTCCGCCCGAAACACCTCCCACTGGTGGCGAAGAGGGACCTGGCAACCCTACTGATCAGATCTCGTAAACTAAGTGGGGTTGGTCAGGGTCAGCATTCGGAAGAAGCAATTTCATACGGATCTTATGGCTCAGGTTCGCTGTGCCAACCAAGGAAAATTGACCGAGCCTTTTGATTTGGTTGGGGGGGTTAGACAAGGTTATCTTCTGGCTCTTTTATTGCTTAATTTATATTCAAATGATTTAGCAGCGAATTTTCAAGAGATTTGTCACCCACCAAAGTTAGCAAACCACAGTATTCCAGTCTTGCTTTATGCTGACGATGCGGTTCTTTTGTCCCGTACAAGAGTTGGATTACATAGATCATTACAATTTTTTCCTGAGTATTGTTTTAGGGAAGGTCTTCCAATAAAGCACCATAAATTTAAGATTATGATCTTCTCTAAGAAGAGAAAACTACCCTCTTTTTGTTGAGCACTAGAAGGCATTGACGTTGATCAGGTTAAGGAGTTTGCTTGTCTGGATATTTTCTGTTCTTATAATCTGAGCTGGAACTCCCATCAAAAGGTTGTGTCTGATAAAAATCGAACCTGTTGTTGGGGCAATTGTAACTTATTTTTATACCACAAGTTGGAAATATGTCCCTGGAGGTATTCAAGTTTTGAATGTAAAAAATTATTCCAATTGTTCTTTTTGGTGCTTCCATTTGGCTAAATGCTGTTGATAAGTTTATTGATCGTCCTCTGCTCCAGTTTTCACTGAGGCTGTTAAATGCCCCTCGGTGGGTTGCTGGTGTTATCTTCGTTCTGGGTTTGGCCCAATGTCTCTCGAAGCTAGGACATGGTTGTTTGCGTTCAAGCTGCAATTTAGGCTGTTTTTTTTTAGCACTGAGGGATGCCTAGTTTTCATGAAACCTGACTCATATAGATCCTCATGGCAAAAAAAGATTTGACAAGAAATTGTCATTGATGGGCATATCATGAGATATGATTAGAGATCTTGGGGAATCAGAGGTTTTGTCTGAAATAAATAAGCATATTCAAGAGATTGATTGTGTAAACGCATCGATTCCTGTTCGTTGTGTTTGCTCATCTTAGTTCTTTGGAATTCCGTCCTTATATTACTTGCCTGCTTGCCTATTTCTTGACAATGCCTCATTTTTAGGAGCGTTTTTCCTTGCTAGATTAAATGCTAACCCTTCTATGGTTATGCAAGGTAGATGCATGAACTTACCATATTCAGAAAGGACCTGCCCGGGTTCTTCTGGTTCTATTGATTCTCTAGCACATGTGCTCCTGGAATGTCATTTATATGAGGATCTAAGATCAAGGTATATTATTCCTCTTTTTAACAGATCAGACTAGTACCTCTACGCCTGAGATAAAAGGTAAAGGTCCCCTGTGCAAGCACCGGGTCATTCCTGACCCATGGGGTGACGTCACATCCCGACGTTTCCTAGGCAGACTTTGTTTGCAGGGTGGTTTGCCAGTGCCTTCCCCAGACATCTCCCCTTTACCCCCAGCAAGCTGGGTACTCATTTTACCGACCTCGAAAGGATGGAAGGCTGAGTCAACCTTGAGCCGGCTACCTGAAACCGACTTCCGTCTGGATCGAACTCAGGTTGTGAGCAGAGCTTTTGACTGCAGTACTAAGGTTACATTGGCAGTGGCAAAATTTATCTCAGTCCTTATTTCCCTTAAACAATTGATGTAGAACTGTGCTGCTCAAGATTTATGAATCAAGGAGCTTCTAAGGGAGAAAGGAAAAGTATTTGGAAGAGAGACCACCAAGGAATACCAGGGTTGTGATGTGGAGGCAGGCAATGGCAAACCACCTCTGAACATCTCTTGCCTTGAAAACCCAACGGTGTCACCATAAAGTTAGCTGTGATTTGAGGGCAAATAAAACCCAAACAAACGAAAAACAAAGGGGCTACGTTTGCCAGAGAAAACCTAAAAAATAGCAAACGGAATGATTACCTGTATGTTGTTTACTGGTTGTTCACTTTCCATATGGATTGCAACAGATTCAGTCTCGTAGCTGATGTTTCTTTTTCTTTATTTTAAACGTTATTATACATTGACACACATTTTATAAAGACAAAATATGAGAGAGCTCTAAGTGAATTGTGACTAGCCCAAGGTCACCCAGCTGGCTTCATGTGGAGGAGTGGGAAAACCAACCCGGTTCACCGGATTAGCGTCCACCACTCATGCGGACGAGTGGGGAATCAAACCGGGTTCACCGGATTAGCGTCCGCTGCTCATGTGGAGGAGTGGGGAATCAAACCCAGTTCTCCAAATTAGAATCCACCTCTCCTAACCACTATACCACGTTGGCTCTTTGGCAAAGGTATCTGGCAAAGCATATGACTGCTCCAGACACTAGAAAACTGCTTGATTACTACAAACATAATTTGGCTCGATTTTATTCCCCCACTAAATGACTAAGAGTTCTTGGTTTGCCATCCGTCTGGTTCCTGATCCTTGTTTGTTTGAGGTTGGAGGAGGGGATGGGGCATAAAAAAAATATGTTTTTCAGAAATATGACAAAATATAGGCCAGGAAAATGGATCCTTCAGATAGAGCAATGTGGAAATTACTAGCGATGATTAGAATGCGCATTGAACAGTTGCCAGACTGAAAATTAAGAACTGATTCAGGAAAGCCCATTAAAACGCTAATCGGCCAGATTTATGGGCGCGTTTAAGTGCTCGTCCCTTTTATACAGAGGAAATAATGATCCTTTCCCCCCCCACAAAGGCACCTGCTTTGGATGCCCTTATCTTTCTCATCATCACTTGCCGGTGACTCAGTCTCTGGGACTTGGGAAACGGTGGATGAGCCCCAGATTTGTGGGTTTCCCTCTCTTCCCTCACAGGCACACAACTCCCCTCCCTGTTTCCAGTTTACAAGGAAGCCCTGCCGGCTGGGACATTAAAGCGTGGCCAGAATCAGACTCTGTGCTTTGAAAAGGGCTTAGGCTCTTTCTCTTCTGTGACTGGTCATTGATGCTAGTTTAGTGTTATATAAAATAACTACATATTAATGGGATAACTAAATAAAGTTATGATATATGAAAGCATGTTATTGTTTTTATTTTCTTTCTAATTCTGCTTTTTAAATTTTATATAAGCAAATTTTTGATATCAGCAAACTGAGCTTAACTTTATTAACTATTCTTTGATATGGAAGTGCAGTCTTTTAGTAAAGTAAAATATATAGGTGTGTGTGTATATATATATATATATATATATATATATATATACACACACACACACACACACACACACACACAGCAGGTTAATGCAGTTTTAACTAATCAATATATTTTGTAAGCATTTAACAGTTTATATTAGTCTAGGTTGTGTGTGTGTGTGTGTGTGTGTTAAGTTCCGTCAAGTTGCTTCCGAATCATGGAGTCCCTATGACTCAATGTCCTCCAAAATGTCCTGTCTTTGACAGCCTTGCTCAGGTCTTGCAAATTGAGGGCTGTGGCTTCCTTTATTGAGTCCATCCATCTCTTGTTGGGTCTTCCTCTTTTCCTGCTGCCCTCAACTTTTCCTAGCATGCTTTCTTTTCTAGTGACTCTTGTCTTCTCATAATGTGACGAAAATACGATAGCCTCAGTTTAGTCATTTTAGCTTCTAGGGCCGTGCTGGCGAACCTATGGCACGGATGCCACTTCCGGCACGCGTAGCCCTTTCTGCCGGCACGCACGGTTCCTCCAAGCCGCTGGTCTTTCCGGCTCTGCCCCACCCCGGATGGGGGAGGCTGTAGCCCAGGGGTGGGGAACCTCCGACATCATTGGCAGTGGCCCCCGGACTCTCCCACAGAAGCTGCCGCCATTGCCGCCGCTGGAGCGTGCGCGGCCAGCCAGGCGGGTGGGAGAGCGGGGAACAGAAACTGAGCGCTCACACTCGGCATGGCCGGCGGCTTCTCCGGCGCCCTCTGGGCCTGTGCGGGCGGAGGGGCATGGCTGGTCGGTGGGTGTGAAGGAGGCGCCCTCTGCCCCACCCTGCTCGCCTCTCACAAGCCTGCCACCGCGCCCCACCGAGTGGCAAATCCAAGGCAAAACCTCCCATGTATAAATGGCCTCTTTCTTTTTCTGTCTCCCTCTGTCCTTTTCTTTCTCTCCCTTGCTCCATTTCTTTCTCCCTTTCTCTCTCTTTTTCTTTCTTTCTCTCCCTCCCTTCCTTCCCTTTCCCCCTCCCTTCCCTTCTTTCCTTCCTTCCTTCTTTCCCTCCAGCGGCTTCTCCGGCACCCTCTGGGTCTGTGCGGGCGGAGGGGCGTGCAGTCCTATTCCACCTTTGAAGTGCCCACAAGCTATCCTCCAAAAACCTTTCCATTTGTCTAGATATGTAGAGAGAAAACACTAAGGAACTAGTTGCCAATCTCCAGGTACTAGCTGGAGATCTGCTATTACAGGTGATCTCCAACCAATAGAGATCAGTTCCCCTGGAAAAAATTGCCACTTTGGCAATTGGACTCTATGGCACTGAAGTCCTTCCCCAAACCCCGCCCTCCTCAGGCGCCACCCCAAAAACCTCCCACTCATGGCGAAGAGGAACTTGGCAACCCTATTCTCTCCCTCTGGGCCCCCTCTGGGGGTGGTATTCAGGTTACATTGCCGCATTGGCACTCGGCGATAAATAAGTGGGGTTTTGGTTGCAGTTTGGGCACTCGGTCTCTAAAAGGTTCGCCATCACTGTTCTAGGGTCAGTTCAGGCTTGATTTGATCTATAACCCACTGATTTGGTTTTTTGGCAGTCCACGATATCCGTAACACTCTCCTCCAACACCACATTTCAAAGGAGTCTACTTTCTTCCTGTCAGCTTTCTTCATTGTCCAGCTTTCACACCCATACATAGTAATAGGGAATACAATGGCATGAATTAACTTGATCTCGGTGGCCAGGGACACATCCTTACACTTCAGAATCTTTTCTAGCTCCTTCATGGCTGCCCTTCTCAGTCTCCATCTCCTTCTGATTTCTTGGCTGCAGTCTCCCTTTGGGTTGATGATGGAGCCAAGGAATAGAAAGTCTTCAACAATTTTAATTTCCTCATTGTCAACCTTAAAGTTGTGTAATTCTCCTGTAGTCATTACTTTTGTCTTAGGTTAGAAGGATTATAAACCCAATCTAGCTATTTACAAATAGTAACTTGTCCAAGAGTTGTATTGATAGGCAAAACTGTTGTGTTGTGTAGTTTGTGTGTTATTTGCTGTATGTTTTATAATGTGTTGGAAAATTTAAACTAAAAAGAGAAAAGAAAAGGGCTTAGGCTCGTTTTTGTAATAAAGGAAGTGTGAAACCACGTAGGTTGCCGATTCGAGTGGAGCAGCAAATTGTGCCCTCCCCGAAATCGAAGGGGAGAAGAGCAGGGCTTCGGAGACCCTCGTTTGTCTCCGTCGATCGAGTTGGTTTCTGGAGCCTCACGCAAGTACACAGTGATGTTTTCTATCAAGCCCTTTCCTACACACAGCTTCCCAACTTTCTAGCTCTTCCTTCACGTCGCTGTCCCGTCGCAAGTGGAGATGTCCTCTGCTCCGCGCCAGATGCCGTTTTCCTTTCAGCAGCCATTTTGTACGCACACGGCTGCGCACTTTGTGGTCTTTTCGACCTTGTGTGGTGCCTGCTTGCTAGGCGGCGACCATTTTTTTCGAAATGTGCCCTCGGCGGCTGGATGCGAGTCAGCCGATCGCAAGATGGGCAGTGCGTTTTAGAGTTTCTTTGGTTGCTTGAACTGCATGCCTGATACCTTGGCAGAGACCATGTTTTAGGAAATTGAGATTCATCTTGCACCAGATATCAAAACAGAATGTCTTTCCAGTGCACACAGCTTGCTTCGCTGGCATGGCCATCGGGTTTGTGAACAGCGTTGGGGGGGGAATAAATTTCAGTTGTTTTCATTGGGTGACCGTGGCTTCCTTTCCTGGTTTATTCAAGTTTTTCTTCTGCATGCTTCCCCTTTCCTCCCCTTTCATATGTGAATGGTTGGTAGGGGGGTGTTTTCTGTCATGGGAGCCTATGCTGAATGCTTCAGTGAGAGAGAGAGAAATGGATGATGCTTTTGGAGCCGAGTTGCTAGACATTTGTTCGTTTGGATAGTGGTCTGTTTGGGGGCAGATTTTGAAACCACTGCCACGTGGAGCAAAACAGCTACATGGAATGGGCGCGTGGCTGTTTTGACTTAAAATAAGTCCTTTCTTCACCTGGAAGCATTCTTGTTCTATGTAACAAAAACCTTCTCTGGATGTTCATTCCTCGGGGAAATAAAGTTTTGTACTGGGACAGGTTCCATCCAGCGTGGTGTAGTGGTTAAGAGCGGTGGTTTGGAGCGGTGGACTCTGATCTGGAGAACCGGATTTGACTCCCCACTCCTCCACATGAGTGGCGGAGGTTCATCTGGTGAACTGGATTTGCTTCCCCACTCCTACACATAAAGCCAGCTGGGTGACCTTGGGCTAGTCACAGCTCTCTCAGCCCCACCTACCTCACAGAGTGTCTGTTGTGGGGAGGAGAAGGGAAGGAGATTGTAAGCCAGTTTGAGTCTCCCTTAAGTGGTAGAGAAAGTTGGCGTATAAAAAACAACTCTCCTCCTCCTCCTCCTCCTTCTCCTCCTCCTCCTTCTCCTCCATTTTAGGTGTATCTTGAGTAGAAATAAAGTATTTTTAACTGCCATGGATGTACCTGGGCTAAGGTTATTAGTAACTGACTTCTTAAAAAAAAAAAAAAAATTACCTCCCCCAAAAGACTGATTAATTTGTAGAATGACCGAAATTAAGACGGATCAGATGCTCAACAACAAAAAGGCAAGGATGCGTCTTTGTGCTGCCATGGGAAGCGGGGAAAGGAAGAAAATGAAGGCAGTGATGCCACATGTGTGTTTATTTGGAAGTAAGTAGCACCAAAGTCGGTGGGAGTTCTTGATTAAAAAAAAAGACAACGGTGCTGCTCGGTTGGCAGTCCACAGCTGAACAAAGGCTTTCAGCTACTTCTCTCCGACTAGATCCATAGGCGCCACTGAAAGACGCATCAAACTGTAGACACGGAGAAAGCAAAGGACGCTGGAAAGACCACAGGCTGTAAATGTGTGGTTGGGGGAGGGGGGCGCACACAGCCTCACGCCAGCGTCCCTATGACGCACCTCTGTGCACCGTTCTCCTAGGGGCGTTGCAGGGGCATTCCTGGGCCGGTCCAGGGGCTCCTTGGCTATCTTCTGGGCATGGAGTAGGGGGTCACTGGGGGTGTAGGGGGGAGGTAGTTGTGAATTTCCTGCATTGTGCAGGGAGTTGGACTAGATGGCCCTGGTGGTCCTTTCCGACTCTATGATTCTAGGAGCCGCGTTTAGGCAGCCTCCTAAGCCCTTTCGGCCTGGGAACGCCCCCTTTGCCCTTACTTTTACTTACGCCACGTAGCCCCCTGGAACCCCATGGAGCAGTTCCACGGGGCTTGAAGTAAGGGAAAGGTTTCGGCTTCAGTGCGGGGGGGGGGGGGGAGAGAACGTTCTTTGGAAGTAGCGCAATTGCGCTGCCTCTGGCCACTGCGCCTCTGGTTGTTGGGGACGAAACTGTTATCACATGTGTGGGTGTTCCTTGTCTTTGGAAGTGCTGCCATCTGCTATGCTAAGTGGGAGATTTAGTAAAGTCCCCTACGCAGACAGGGTTTGTCTACGTGGGGAGGTGAAACTGAATCAGTCTCCCGTGTCCTATTCAGCTGTCAGAGGTCGGCGCCAATTACTAGACCCAGTATTTGCGGACAGGGAATGGTTGCCCGTAAATATTAAGGCCGCCCTCCTTATGAACGCATGTGGTGGCAAGATTCTTACAAAGGGCAACTAAAGCGAGTGAAAGTTTGTGTAATTCATGAGCCGATCGCAGAGCTCTGAAGTGAGCAAACTACTTATTGCACTTAGAAGAAGAAGAGTTGGTTTTTATATGCCGACTTTCTCTACCACTTAAGGCAGAATCAAACCGGCTTACGATCACCTTCCTTTCCCCTCCCCACAACAGACACTCTGTGAGGTAGGTGGGGCTGAGAGAGCTGTGACTTACCCAAGGTCACCCAGCTGGCTTCATGTGGAGGGGTGGGGAATCAAACCCGGTTCTCCAGATCAGCCTCTGCCGCTCCGAACCACTGCTACGCCACGCTGGCTCTCAACTTAAAACTGTTTTAGGGTTAAATTTTATGGTAAGGTAAAAGGTAAAGGTCCCCCGTGCAAGCACCGGGTCATTCCTGACCCATGGGGTGACGTCACATCCCGACGTTTCCTGGGCAGACTTTGGTTGCAGGGTGGTTTGCCAGTGCCTCCCCCAGTCGTCTTCCCTTCCCCCCCCCCCCAGCAAGCTGGGTCCTCATTTGACCGACCTCAGAAGGATGGAAGGGTGAGTCAACCTTGAGCCGGCTACCTGAAACCGACTTCTGTCGGGATTGAAATCAGATCGTGAGCAGAGCTTGGACTGCAGTACTGCAGTTTACCACTCTGCGCCACAGAGGCTCTTAAATTTGATGGAGGTGATAATAAATTGGGTTTTATGTCTATGCAGACACTACTGCTGTATTGCTAATGCCAATAAAGGCTTTGTATTCGTTCGTCTTTGGAAGTGGGGAGGAGATGCTGCTGCGAGAAAACACGTCTCCGCTCACTCCATACCTGGTTTGTTTCAGGTGCCTGAACACACGGAGCTCGGATGGATTCTGGGGTGCCTCACGAGCATACCACGCCTGCAGCACTTTCCACAGTGGAAGGTATGGTTTGCTGGAGCGTTTCTTGGCTAAACTCGAAACAGGACGTGTTTCAACAGGGTTTTGCTCAGATACGGTGGAGTCGGTCATTCCATGTATCCGGGGGGAGTCGTCCGGTAGCTCTTGGGAACTACGAATCTCAGAGACCAGTGGGTCACTAGAGGTCTACAAGATTTGGGGGGTGACCTTTCGAGAGTCAAAGCCTTTGAAAGGAGCTTTGAGTCTCAAAAGGGCATACCCCAAAATCTTGTTGGTCTCTGAGGTGATATTGGACTTGAATCTAGCTGTTTTATGGCAGACCAACACGGCTACTCTCTGAAACCGCACATCTCAGAGGTTCCCTTAAAAAGATTTTATAAGAAGTGTTGGTTTTTATATGCCGACTTTCTCTACCACTTAAGGGAGAGCCCCAAACAAGACAGTCGACTGCAGCAGCACCGTCCTGCCTGTGTGCCACAGCACCTAATATAATGGGCCTGCTCCTCTGATCCTGGAGAGAATAGGTATACACCATGACTAGTATTCATTTTTCCTAGTAGCCTTGAATAGCCTCTCCTCCGTGATCATGTCCACTCCCCTCTTCAAGCCTTCCAAGTTGGCAGCCATCACCTCATCCCTGGGGCAGGGAGTTCCACAATTTAACTGTGTGTTGTGTGAAGAAATACTTCCTTTTATCTGTTGTGAATCTCTCACCCTCCAGCTTCAGCAGATGACCCCGTGTTCTGGTATTATGAGAGAGGGAGAGAAGCTTTACCCTGCTGTCTACTCTCTCCATACCATGCATAATTTTATAGACCTCTATTGTGTCTCCCCTTAACTGCTTTCTTTCCAAACTAAACAGCCCTAAGCGTTTTAACCACTTCTCATAGGGCAGTTGCTCTAGCCCCCTGATCATTTTGGTTCATTTTCACATCACCTGCTACCTGGTCGTTTTAAATGGAGATGCTGGGGATTGAACCTGGGACGCTGTGCATGCAAAGCTCAGGCTCTTCCATTGATCCATAGCCCCGCCCAGTTCTGGCAGCAAGCCGACCCATTGTGGGGGCACTGGCTCCCTCTTCCTTGCACTGCCATAAGCAGCCACTTGGGGCTCTTGACCGGAGGTGTTGGTTTGCCGAGTGGCCTCCTTGCTCTTAGAGGCATACCGTGACCAGTTTTGTTTGTTGTGTTTCTAACTCTGGATGCGACGCCGCATGTGCTCATGCTTGACAAAAGAATAGTTAAATTGTGGAACTCCTTGCCCCAGGATGTGGTGATGGCTGCCACCTTGGAAGGCTTTAAGAGGGGAGTGGACATGTTCATGGAGGAGAGGGGTATTCATGGCTACTAGTTAGAATGGATACTGGTCATGATGCATACCTATTCTGTACAGTATCAGAGGAGCATGCCTATTATTTTGGGTGCGGTGGAACACTGGCAGGATGGTGCTGCTGCAGTCGTCTTGTTTGTGGGCTTCCTAGAGGCACCTGGTTGACCACTGTATGAACAGACTGCTGGACTTGATGGGCCTTGGTCTGATCCAGCCTGGCTTTTCTTATGTTCTTGTGTAATCCTGAGCCCACTCAAAACCCCTATGCTGAGGCCCATTCCTCGTTCTTCTCTTTGGAAACAGGTAAAGAATGCCAGCCAGATGAACGAAGGAACGGCTGGTCTCTTCACTTACCCCATCCTTCAAGCGGCGGATATTCTTCTGTACAAGTAAGGTTCAGGGTGTTCTGGGCCTCTGCTCTCAACTGGAGGTCGGTGGACTTGCTGACGGCAAAGAAGGGTCGTCAGCTGACATGGCTGGGGAGGGGTGGCTTTTCGGCAGCTTTGTCATTATGTGATTGTCTCTGGGATCTGCAATGGCGCGCCCTCTGTGATGGGTTGTCGACTTGGGTGACCCGGTAGGGCTTTCAAGGCAAGAGATGAGCAGAGGTGGTTTCCCATTGCCTGCCTCTGCGTAGCAACCCTGGAATTCCTTGGCGGTCTCCCATCCAAGTACTAACCAGGGCCGACCCTGCTTAGCTTCTGAGATCCACAATAAAATAGATATGCGTATATATTCAAAACGTAAATCATTGTTGGTTTAGACAGTATATAGATTTCCAATGTTTAACACAAGCATACAAAAGAAAATGCAAAATACAAGGTAAAACCAGATAGTATACAAATTCAAAATGATATATTCTCTTATCGGCTTGAAATTGAAATCTTATTTGCTAAGTTCATCAGGTAGTTAATTCATAAGGCAGAGTTCAGAAGTTCAAATTGCTGTATTTTCTTTTCCAGCATAGTCTGTATTATTCTTAATAACTAACAAAAAGATATTGTTGAAGGCTTTCACGGTCAGAGTTCATTGGTTCTTGTAGGTTATCCTGGCTGTGTAACCGTGGTCTTGGTATTTTCTTTCATGACGTTTCGCCAGCAGCTGTGGCAGGCATCTTCAGAGGAGTAACACTGAAGGACAGTGTCTCTCAGTGTCAGGTGTGTAGGAAGAGTAATATATAGTCAGAAATGGGTTGGGTTGAGCTGAATCATTGTCCTGCAAAAAGTATCAAAGGTAATGTGCTAATCATTGTCCTGTAAGTATCAAGATAATGTGCTAATGAGGGTGTGGTATGTTAATATGGAACCATTGTATCCTGAAGTGATCTGTTAATGAGTGAAATCCAAAGCTAATCTGCATGGCTATTATTGGAATAACGCAGCATACAAACAAGGATAAAAGTACATGAAAGATACTGCAGACTTGGCCAACCTGAGAAATCAGCAGTGGCTGAACATGGACTGACACAAACAGGACACAGGGTCTTATTCCAAGACACTGAAAGACTGGACAATTCTACCAACTATTTTGTCAGATTGCACAGAGAAGCCATTGAAATTCATAAACATCAGCACAACTTTAACAGAAAAGAAGAGAGTTTAAGAATGAATAAGGCTTGGCTTCCTGTCCTGAAAACCTCCAGACTAACAAAGACTACAATCAACAATAGCCATGCAGATTAGCTTTGGATTTCACTCATTAACAGATCACTTCAGGATACAATGGTTCCATATTAACATACCACACCCTCATTAGCACATTATCTTGATACTTACAGGACAATGATTAGCACATTACCTTTGATACTTTTTGCAGGACAATGATTCAGCTCAACCCAACCCCTTTCTGACTATATATTACTCTTCCTACACACTTGACACTGAGAGACACTGTCCTTCAGTGTTACTCCTCTGAAGATGCCTGCCACAGCTGCTGGCGAAACGTCACGAAAGAAAATACCAAGACCACGGTTACACAGCCAGGATAACCTACAAGAACCAATAACAAAAAGATGTTTGATAGATTTAAATAATTCTAAACGTCGTATCGATATGAACAAACTGTGCTAGACATTGGAAACCTTTATACTGTATAAGTCAATAGTTGTTTTTTTGAATGGTGTATACTTGTGTTAAACATTGGAAAACTATATACTGTATAAACTAACAGTGATTTATGTTTTGAATATACATGCATATATGTTTTATTATAGGTACTGTGTGTGTGTTAAGTGCCGTTAAGTCGCTTCCAACTCTTGGCGACCCTACGAATCAGTGTCCTCCACAACGTCCTATCTTTAACAGCCTTGCTCAGGTCTTGCAAACTGAGGGTTGTGGCTTCGCTTAGAGAATCAGTCTATCATTATAGGTACTACTATTTTGTTAGTTATCTTCAGTGTATTTGGTACCTATACTCCCTATTATTATACTTATTATAGCTTCTGAGATCTGACAAGAGCAGGCTAGCCTAGGTCATCCAGGTCAGGGCAGAGACATTCTGAGATGGTTTGCTATTGTCCACATCTGCATAGCAACCCTGGATGTCCTTGGCTGTCTCCCATCCAAGTACTAACCAGGGCCGACCCTGCTTAGCTTCTGAGATCTGACAAGATCAGGCTAGCCTGGGGGGTGGGGGGGCATCCAGGTCAGGGCAGAGACAAACAATGGTGGTTTAACATTGCCTGCCTCTGCATAGCAATTCTGGACTTCCTTGGTGATCTGCCTCTGTGTAGCAACCCTGGACTTCTTTGGTGGCCTCCCATCCGAGTACTAACCAGGGCCAACCCTGCTTAGCTTCTGAGATCTGAAGAGATCAGGCTAGCCTGGGCCATCCAGGTCAGGGCACAGATAGAGGCAGTTCGTCATTGCCTGCCTCTGTGTAGGAACCCTGGACTTCCTTAAGTGGCCGCCCATCCAAGTACTAACCAGCTTCTGAGATCTGACAAGATTGGGCCAACCCGGGCCATTCGATTCAGGGCAGGGTACTCTATGCATGGCTGTTAAACTCTCGGTAAATCTGGTTGCCTGCTTTTGGGTGAGCTGGCACAAATGTTCATTGTCCTCAGCAGCTTATTTTTTGCAAATGCTGTGTGTGTAGGGGGGAGAGGGAGCTTAGAGGTCATTGCATTTGGTCCCTTAATGAGGAGGGGCAGTACCAGTCAGTGCAAGAATGTTTATGATTTCTCGTGTGTGTGTGTGTGTGTGTGTGTTGTTGAAAGGTCAACGCATGTCCCGGTTGGAGAAGATCAAGTCCTCCACTTGGAGCTGACCCAGGATCTCGCCCGTCGCTTCAACAGGAAATACGGAGAATTTTTCCCAGTCCCCAAAGCCATTTTGAGTGAGTAGCTGGTGCAACCCCGGTTTAAAAACAAGAGAAAAAAAGAAAAGCCTACATGTCAAGCAAAATAGATCTCTTCAAAGAAGAGGGGGAGGGGAAAAGAGATATCAACGTCAAATGAGCGGAGGGGAAGTTTTACTTCTCTATTTAAACAGATGCCACTTTCAAGAGTCTGGCTGCAAAGTAGCTCCTAAGGTAAAACATTGGGCTTGGATGCCCGAGAGTCCGAGCAGAGTCGTACCAGATGGACGTATCTTCTCACCCTCGTGTGGAATCCCTCTGTGCCCCCTGAAATTGGGATCCCGCAGGTCAGTGTGGGGACAAAGTGTAAGGTCTGCAACAGAGGAGGGGGTCAATGAAACAGAATTGAAGATCCAACCCCCCCCCCAATCCTTATTAAAATAAAACCATACTATAGACCAGGGGTGTCAAACATACTGCCCCGGGGGCTGCATTCAGCCCCTTGAGGGCTCTTCTGGCCCGTGAGCCAGCTGACGCAGCCACACACACACACACACCGTTCCTAATCTGGGCTGGCTAGCCCACCCCCCACCCCCAGTCCCAAAGTGCCAATGATTAAAAAAAACTGTTAAATAAAAGAAAATACTGTTAAGAGTGTTATTGTGTTAAACAGGTTTTTATTGTAATGACAGTCTTTTTGGGGCGGGGCCGTTGCTCAGTGGTAGAGCATCTGCTTGGCACGCAGAGGGTCCCAGGTTCAATCCTCGGCATCTCCAGTTAAAGGGACAAGGCAAATAGGTGATGTAAAATATTTCTACCTCAGACCCTGGAGAGCTGCTGCCGGTCTGAGTAGACAATGCTGATTTTGATGGACCCAGGGTCTGATTCAGCATAAGGCAGCTTCCTATGTTCAAGTTAAAAATAAAGCAAAAAATAATATCATTAATTGGCTATGCCTGTCTTCTGTAAAGTTTGTATCTCCAGTACCTGGCGTTAAATTTGAACGGTACAAATGCCCCGGCCCAACAAAGTGACATTTATGTCATATCCGGCCCTCATAACAAATTAGTTTGACACCCCTGCTGTAGACCATTAAAAGAAATATTGAGGTTATACAGTGGAGAGAGAAAATGCAGGGCTTTGTGGCTCCTCTTTTGTCATCGGAAAGCCCCCATCTTTGGTGTCAGTATTATTATTCTCAATTTCTGCTTTCCTCGAGACTTTTGGGCAGTGTTTGTAGCTCTCAAGAACACGGTGTCCTGCAATGTACTTCTCTACAAATATTTGTAAGGCCCGTTCAAGGTTATAACAAAGACCCACCATCGAAGCCACATAATTCTGCAGATGGGGAAAGTGTTCCTTTGACGCCTGATGATATCCAAAAGAGTTATTTAGAACTTGGCTCCTTGCCGAAAGTGTGGCCTGAAGGCTGACCTAAAGGTTTGGGAAAGATTTTAGAGCAATGTTTCGGCCGTTGTTTGCTGGATGATGACACAAACTTTCTCAAGGGAGCAAGGATGGGGGCAGCTGAGAATGTGTTTTCGACAAGGGGGTCAGGCAAGGCCACCTGGAAGGCAGAGGTCAGCTTGGTCTGTTCCGAGCACTCCGTAAGAGGCGAGCTTTTAGGGTTTAAAACTGGGCCGGCACGCCAGGTTCTGCGGCTGGTCAGCAGGACCCCTTGCCCCAGAGAGAGCCTTGCCCCAGCTCTGGGCCCTAGAGAATGAAAGAAAGAGGAAGGCTGTGGTCTTTGCAGGTAATGTTGGAGGGGGGGGGAGAGAGAGAATTGCCCCTGGGGCCTCTGGAGAAAGGCTGAAGGCTGCGGGAGGTGTGTATTCAGCAGTGCAGGTGGGAGGGCAATGGTTAAAGGTGCATGGGGGGAAAACCATGTTTGCATGTAGTGGTGGGAGTAATAAGTCCCTAGCACTGGTGAGTGTGCTCCTGGCATGTACATTAACTTTTACATTAGGTGTGTGAGAGACAATGGCTGCTTTCACACATGTTGGATAATGCCCTTTCAATGCACTTTAGCAATCATTTGCAATGTAGGAAAATCCACTTTCAAACGATTGCTAAAGCACATTATCCGATGTGTGCGAAAGCAGCCATTGTGAGGAAAATCCACTTTCAAACAATTGCTCGAGGGCATTGAAAGTGCATTATCTGACATGTGTGAAGGCAGCCATTGTTAGGAAAATCCACTTTCAAACAATTGCTCAAGAGCATTGAAAGTGCATTATCTGATGTGTATGAAAGCATGTGTATGAAATTGATATCCTCTTGTTGCTGGTGGCTGGGACAGTGGGCTTCCAGAGGGCCCCTGGGGAGACTGGAAGCCAGCGGCGTGCTGGTTTTTGTCTACACCAGCCGTCCTCCTTTAACTTCCTTTTCCCTTCCTTGTTTTTTCAGCTGCGATGAAAAAGGTAAGGTCCCTCCGCGACCCCTCCTCCAAGATGTCAAAGTCCGACCCTCAGAAGTTAGCCACAGTGGGCATAACCGACAGCCCCGAAGAGATCCTGCTGAAATTCCGCAAGGCCGTAACAGACTTCACGTCCGAGGTGACCTACGAGCCGGACCACCGCCCCGGCGTCTCCAATCTCGTAACCATCCACTCTGCCGTCACAGGGCTCGGCGTGGAGGAGGTGGTGCGTCAGAGCGTCGGCCTGGAGACTGCCCGTTACAAGGCCGTAGTGGCAGAGGCGGTCATTGCAAAACTTGCGCCGATCAGGGGCGAGTTTGAGAGACTAAGAGAAGACGGGGCTTACCTGGAGCAGGTTTTACGGACCGGAGCAGAAAAGGCCAAAAGTCTCGCGGCTCCAGTATATCGGGAAGTCAAAAAGCTAGTGGGGTTTCATTAATCCCAAGGGGAAAGCAGCCAGGACCTTCTCGGGTATTCTTTTTAGTGGACCGGGGTCATCTTGACCCCACAATCTTCCAGGAAGTCCCCTTTGTAAAAGTGGGGAATCAGAAGAGCTGTCTGACTGAATGTCCTCTTTCGCACTCAGATCCTCACATGTAATGTTTCCAGGCCGCAACCAGGCGTGTCTGTGTGTGTGGGAGGGTGAAGTAGCCTCAGCTTCCCTCTCCCCTTTTCTCCACAGGCCCTTCTTTTGTCTTCTCCCCCCTCCTCATGCTGTAGGACAACCCTGGCTTGCAGCTCAGTGAAGGAGGGGAGGACTCCCACCAGGGCCGGGGGGAAGGAACAGGCAGGAGAGAGCCTGGCTTGCGTCTGCTTCATCCAGACCTTAAAAGGGACATTCATTCATTGGCAGCGGCTGTTTGGCGGCGGTACCTGGGTTCGGCAGCCACGCTCACAAAACTGCGTGCGTGGAAATGTTTTGGAACTTTTCCTGCGAGGGGGGTTTGGCCAGCCTCTTTGCAAAACTTGGCAGAATGATACTTCAAACCCCACTGCGAGGTTCAGTTAGTATGGCCCTCTATTCTTGCAGGGGGTGAGAGAGGCCGTTCCACCTTGAAGTGGTTTTTTAAAAGGTTAACGCTGGAATGCACACAACACCCCAGCGGCAGCGACGCAAGATGTTAGAAATAAATTGTCAGGATTCCTTTGAGGGTATATTTTATTCCATTGGCTGGATTGGGCTTCGCTGGCGCAGACCCCTATGGGGTCCCCTACTGCCGTGGGCCCAAACAGGAATTCATGTGGGGGCATCCTTGACTGGATCCCTGAGAAGTAATTTAAAAGAAGAGTTAATTTTTATGCCGAAATTTTCTCTACGGGCGCTTTCACACATGCCAAATAATGCACTTTCAATCCCCTTCCAATGCACTTTGCAGATGGATTTTACTGTGTGAGGTGGCAAAATCCACTTTCAAACAATCGCTAAAGTGCATTATTCAGCATGTGTGAAAGCGCCCTACCTTTAAGGAGTCTCAAAGTGGCTTACAATCGCCTTCCTTTCCACCCTCACAACAAGCATCTTAAAGACTAACAAAATTTCTGGCAGGGTATAAGCTTTCCTGAGTCACTTCTCACCCCTTCAGATCTAAAGAAGTGAGCTGTGGCTCATGAAAGCTCATAATCCTGCCAGGAATTTTGTTAGTCTCTGAGGTGCTACTGGACTCTTGCTCTTCTCTGCTGCTACAGACAGACTAACAGGGCTACCCATCGTGATCTAACAGACACCTGGTGAGGTAAGTGAGGCCGAGAGAGTTCTGAGAGAACCGTGACTGGCCCAAGGTCACCCAGCAGGCTTTATGTGTAGGAGTGGGGAAACCAACTCGATTCACCAGATTAGAGTCCGCCGCTCATGTAGAGGAAGTGGGGAATCAAACCTGGCTCTCCAGATTAGAGTCCGCCACTCATGTGGAGGAGTGAGGAACCAAACCTGGCTCTCCAGATTGGAATCCTCCGCTCTTCACCACACCGTGCTTGCGGTGCAAAAAAGCAGCTGAATCAGAAAGGGTTATGAATAGGGCTGCAGTGCTGGGCGGATTGATGTCCCCCCCCCCCCCAGTTGTTTTTCCAGGCACAAAACCCCACTACAGCTTTTCAGTCTTAACGGTAGAGGGGGCAACTGCCTCTTTGCTTTTCCTACTGGCATTTGGAGCCATGGGGTAAAGAGGGGGCATTTTCAAACAGGTGAATGCTATATGGAGAATCCCCTCCCGCCGTACCTAACATTGTGGTTGTGATAATTTTGGGGGCCCTCTGCAGTTGTTGTTTTTTGCAGCGGTATTATATAGAGCCAGCCATGGTGTAATGGTTAAAGTATGACTGGAAAAAGAAGGGTGGGGAGAGAAACCCAACCTGGGAATCAAAGGAAACGAAAGAAGAAGAGTTGATTTTTATATGCCGACTTTCTCTGCCACTTAAGGGAGACTCAAACGGCTTACAATCGCCTTCCCTCCCCCTCCCCACAACAAACACCCTGTGAGGTAGGTGAGGCTGAGAGAGCTGTGACTAGCCCAAGGTCACCCAGCTGGCTTTGTGTGTAGGAGTGGGGGAACAAATCCAGTTCCCCAGATTAGCCTCTGCCACTCATGTGGGGGAGTGGGGAATTGAACCCGGTTCTCCAGCCCAGACTCCACTGCTCCAAACCACCGCTCTTATCCACTACACCACGCTGGCTACATGACGTATAAGCAAATAAAACTATTTTTTATTATATTGTGCACCAATACTGGGCCTACAATGCAGGCTACCACCTAAAACGCATGAACAAATGTCAACAACACATGCTCGTTTGATGTCAATACATAAAATGACCAAACTAAAACCAGAAGCATTTCGGCCTTATATAGGTGGTCATACCTCAGTGGTCATACATAAAACAATTTTATAATACACATCCTGACATATACATACACGTTATACAAGGTAAAGGACATATAAAGGTCTTTTAATTTGTGTGGCTTTATGTAGTAACGTTCAGTCCATGTGTGTTAGCATGGCTCTGCAGCTCACTCGTATATGATATGCTTCTCAGGATTTGTATAACATCACCAAGCGTGAAAGAAAGAGTCAATACTCTCTGCCATGGAATTTTGTTGGGTGACCTTGGGCCTGTCACATGCTCTCAGCCTCGACCTTGGCAGATATTTGGATGGGAGACCTCCAAGGAATACCAGAAGAAGAGTTGGTTTTTATATGCCGACTTTCTCTACCACTTAACGGAGACTCAAACCGGCGTACAATCCCCTTCCCTTCCCTTCCCCACAACAGACACCCTGTGAGGGAGGTGGGGCGGAGAGAGCTGTGACTAGCCCAAGGTCACCCAGCTGCTTCATGCAGAGGAGTGGGGGAAACAAATCCAGTTCACCAGATTAGCCTCCGCCGCTCATGTGGAGGAGTGGGGGATCAAACCCGTTTCTCCGGATCCACCGCTCCAAACCACTGCTCTTAACCACTGCACCACGCTGGCTCCCAGGGTCGTGAGGTGGAGTCAGGCAATGGCAAACCACTTCTGAACGATACTCGCCTTGAAAACTACAATTTCACCATATGTCAGCTGTGACTTTATGGCACATATATATATGTGGCATATATATATATAGGCAAAGGATCCATTTGCACAGAAGATGAGTATTGTGGCCCAAACCCTGGAGTTTGCGGAAAGAGCTGCGGAATAGCAACAGCCTTCCGCTACCGAATCGACACCAACCGATCTGTGACAACAGTGAAGTATCAGATGTGTTTAAATTTGGCTGATGCTTAAAAATGAATGATGCTAGCTCAAATAATCCATTTCCACATGCTGGATGGCAGGATGCTGGATCTCCCAAAACCTCAAAGCTTCTATCCGGCATTAATTTAACGTCACCCGCCGGTGGTCCTTACAGTTTCTGCCTCCCCCCCACAAAAAAAAAACAACGGCATGTGCTTTTAGCACATTATTGGACATGCTGTATAAACATTTTTAGTGACACCAATAACAGAGCAATAAAAGGTTTGGTGCAAAGAGCTGCCAGTACCGGAAACCGCATAAGAATGAAGGAGGGTGTTCTAGCAATATTCAGCTGACGCTTGGCAAGAACCTAAAGGAATAAACCGGGGCTGGAGCAGGCAAAGTCATTTGAAAATAATCCGGGCTGTAAATCAAAATTAGAAGTATTGCTTTAGAAGATAAAATACGTGAAATGATGAGACCTCCGGCCACCAAATAGCCGGAGGTCCCATCAGGGAAAGAAGGATGGCCTGGGTGTTTTCTCTTGCGAAGAAGCTGTGTGGGTAGTTTGAGGGGCCGAAGAATGCCTTGCGGCCTGGATCTGGGAACCTGCCCCCTTTGTTGCGAGGGCACTCCGGTGATCTTTCCGTATTTTGAAATATTTGCATATACATAATGTATCTTGGGGATGGGACCCAAGTCTAAACACGAAATTCATTGATGTTTCATATACAGTTTATATACGTAGCCTGAATGTAATTTAAACAATATTTTTTAATAATTTTGTGTACATTGAACCGTCAGGAAGCAGCTTGGAGTGCTGCTGCGGGCCAGCGAGTAATGTCCACATTTCGGACCTTTCCGTATTTTGGATGTCCAGATAAGAGATACTCAACCTGAACCCCTCCTTTCTCCCAGTGGGGACCCAAAAAGGCTTATACCCTTCTCCTTTCCTCCACTTTATCCTCACAACAACCCTGTAAGGTCTGCCAGGCTGAGGGTTTGACTGTCCCGAAGTCCCCCAGCAGGTTTCCATGTCAGAGTGGGCATTTGAACCTGAATCACCCCGATCCTAGCCAGGCACTCCACCCATACACGACGCTGGCCCCAGCTCCCTCCTCTGGCTCTTTGCCTCTTTTCTGACCACAGGTAGCCACGGGACAGACCTTCCAACCCAACACACCAGTGGCAGGGAAGAGCACTTCAAGATCTCGGCAATCGCTTTGAGTCTCCGTGAGAAGGCAGACTCTAAATGGCGGAAATAAATAAATCAGAGTTCTGGGCCAGGGGAAAGGGAGTTCAGCTACCTGCATAACTGATGGACATGCCTAATTTCTCCAACGTGATGTTGCCTACCTCTGTATCTGTGCGCCATCAGTGTGTCTGCCACCCCTACCTCCTGAGAAACCTTTTGGGTATTTTGGCTGACATAGCCTAGACCCTAGCAAAGAAAATGGATCTAGCTTTACAAACAAGCGGGGGGAAATCTGAGATTTTGTGGCACTCCCTACCCCAGGATGTGGTGACAGCTGCCAATTTGGAAGGCTTTAAGAGGGGAGTGGACATGTTCATGGAGGAGAGGGGTATTCATGGCTACTAGTCAGAATGGATTCTAGCCATGTTGCATACCTATTCTCTCCAGGATCAGAGGAGCATGCCTATTATATTAGGTGCTGTGGAACACAGGCGGGATAATGCTGCTGCAGTCATCTTGCTTGTGGGCTTCCGGACTTGATGGGCCTTGGTCTGATCCAGCATGGCCTTTGTTATGTTCTTAAAAAGGCAAAGGTCCCCCGTGCAAGCACCGGGTCATTCCTGGGTGACGCCACATCCCGACGTTTACTAGGCAGACTTTGTTTATGGGGCGGCTTGCCAGTGCCTTCCCCAGTCATCTTCCCTTTACCCCCAGCAAGCTGGGTACTCCTTTTACCGACCTCGGAAGGATGGAAGCCTGAGTCAGCCTTGAGCCGGCTGAGTTTGAGCTCAGTGTGAGCCGAAACAAACTTTCGTTGGGATCGAACTCAGGTCGTGAGCAGAGCTTGTACTGCAATACTGCAGCTTACCACTCTGCGCCATGGGGCTCTTATAATTATTCTTATGTTCTTACCTTCATATTATAATTAAATTATATACAGTTATATTAGGTGCTGTGGAACACAGGCAAGATGCTGCTGCAGTTGTCTTGCTTGTGGGCTTCCTAGAGGCACCTGGTTGGCCACTGTGTGAACAGACTGCTGGACTTGATGGGCCTTGGTCTGATCCAGCAGGGCTTTTCTTCCATTCTTATTATAATTATATATAATTATATTGGGTGCTGTGGAACACAGGCAGGACATTGCTGCTGCAGTTGTCTTGCTTGTGGGCTTCCTAGAGGCACCTGGTTGGCCACTTTGTGAACAGACTGCTGGACTTGATAGGCCTTGGTCTGATCCAGCACGGATTTTCTTATGTTCTTATTATAATTATATACAGTTATATTAGGTGCTGTGGAACCCAGGTAGGATGCTGCTGCAGTCGTCTTGTTTGTGGGCTTCCTAGAGGCACCTGCTTGGTCACTGTGTGAACGGACTGCTGGACTTGTTGGGCCTTGGTCTGATCCAGCAGGGCCTTTCTTATGTTCTTGCTAGATTTTCCAGTAGCTGCAGTCTGCTGATGTCTTCAGCTCATTTTGAAAGCTTCTGTGGGAACAACGCGTTGGAGGCACGTTCCCAGCCTACGTACCAGGCAGCAGTGCTCGGGGCTGTTGTGAATAGAAGTTCTAGGTGCTCGGACCGGTTGTCCTCTCCAAGGGCCAGGAAATCTAGACGTCTGATGAGGTTGGGCTGCTGAAAGGGTCCTTGGAAGCACCAAAGATGATCCGAGGCCCGCCCCTCCCTGGGGTGGCTTTTGAGTCTCTCTCACCCTGCCGGCTGAATGCAGAGAGGGGAAATTCCCCCTTGTGGCAAGGTGCTGTCTCTCCCTCTCTGATCCTTGTGAGGAAGCAAGGGCAACCCAGAAGGAGCCATTGCTTCAGGTGAACACCAGGGGGCAGATCGTAGTCTCAAATGCGGGGCTTTCTGTTCAGGGAGGGACAGAGCAGAGTGTACTTAACTGCTTGCAGTCTCTGCTCCCTTTCAGGCGGGGTGTGTGTGTGTGTGGGGGGGGGGGCTGGCAAACACACAGGTTTGCCACCTCCGGAGGAGGAAGGGACAGCCGATGCCAGCTGTTTGGTGACTGCGCCTTTCCAAAATGCTGTCTCTGCTGGCCCTGACACTCCCCACCTTTTAAGCTATCCATCCTGAAAACGGTGTGAGCAGAGCAGCCCCTAGGCCCGCTGGGGCCCTTTCACCCATGCTCACGAATTCCCTTTCAGCCTACTTCCAATGCACTTTTGCAACTGGATCTGACTGTGTGAAATGGAAAAATCCACTTGCAAACTGTGTGAAATGGCAAAATCCACTTGCAAACGATCCAGAAGGGAAGACGTGATAGATATCTATAAAATTATGCATGGTTTGGAGAGAGGGGACAGGGAGTGCTACTCATGAAATAAATGGTGTATTTCGCCTTGCGGCGGTCTCTGCTTGTGGATCGGGGCCAAGGATGCCCTTGTAAGGCGAAGGGGAGGGTGTTGGGGGAGGCAACGAGAAAGGAGGTGCTTGGCCTGCTCTCCCCTGAACGTTACCTGGGTGCAAAATGTGTTCTGCAATTCCTCCCTCCCTGAAAGCTTTCTGACAGAAGCATGGCGTGGACAGGCTGACGTCAAGCAATAGTGGTGGTGGAAAGTACTGTCAAGCCGCAGCCAAATTACAGCAGCAATCCTTGTAGGGCTTTCAAGGCAAGAGATGCTCAGAGGTGGTTTTGCCGTTGCCTGCCTCTGTGTAGCAACCCCGGGCTCCTTTGGTGGTCTCCTATCCAGGGCTGGTTCTACCATTAAGGCGAACTAGGCGGTTGCCTAGGAGGCAGACCTCAGACGGGCACAGAACTGGCCCAAGGGGCACAGTTTTAAACCAATTTGTTTCTCGAAAAAATGCAGCTGACAATTTATATTTATTTTAAGATAAAACAGTGCCATGGAATATAATTAATGGTTGGTTGGTAGGTAGGTAGGTGGATAGATAGATAGAATTATAACGTCTTATGAGGTTTTGTGCTTTTATTTTTCTACAAGATATCTGTTTTTGAAAATTGGTTGGCAATTGGGGAGGGCACACATAGTTAGCCGTGCCTAGGGTGCAAAAATGACTGGCACCGGCCCTGCTCCCATCCAAGGCCCCAGGTTCAATCCCCGGCATCTCCAGTTAAAGGGACTAGGCAAGTAGGTGATGGGAAAGCCCTCCGCCTGAGACCCTGGAGAGCCGCTGCCGGTCTGAGTAGACAATACTGTCTTTGATTGACCAGGGGTGGGGTGTCCATGTGTTCAAGTCTAACCTTGGGGTGGTGAGGGGGGGACCTCTACCAGCAAACGCCCCTGATGGGGTCATAGAAGGGGAGAATAACTTGTGAGGGGGGGCATGCCATTCAGGACCCCAAAGAGAGAGAGAGGGAGACTGAGCTTTAGCAATAGCCAACACTGTTGGAAGAGTTGCAATGTATAGGGAGCAAATGAACTGAGAAGAAGATCCCAGCAGGGGGCGGGCAAGTGGTCAGCTAGTTAGGGCTGTAAGGTTGGAGACCTTTCCACCCTTTTTCACACCTCTTTTCTGTCCTTAGACTGATATTTTTAGGGGTCCTTTTCCTCCTCCTTCTTGGAAGTCCTCCTACCCTCTCCCTCCCTCCTTGGCTAGATCGACAGCTAGCGGCTCTGTCTCTCAGCTTTCCTATCCTAAAATGTAGTTCCCTCAATAAAGGCAACTTTATCTTTAATCGGTAAGTCTGACCCTTCGCTGCGTACTTAGCGTTCTCTGCCAACAGACCCTCAGCCTGGCATCTCGTCCAACCAGACATTCCTGGGGAGTTCCGTGTCCATAATTACCGGACTTCAGTATCGGTGCGCCTGAGAACTGAGGTTGTTGGGTTTTTTTTTTTTAATGTGTGTTAAGTGCCGTCAAGTAGCTTCCGACTCATGGCGACCCTATGAATGAAAGTCCTCCAAAACGTCCTATCTTTGACAGCCTTGCTCAGATCTTGCAAACTGAGGGCTGTGGCTTCCTTTATTGAGTCCATCCATCTCTTGTTGGGTCTTCCTCTTTTCCTGCTGCCCTCAACTTTTCCTAGCATGACTGTTTTTTCCAGTGACTCTTGTGATCTCATGATGTGACCAAAATAGGATAGCCTCAATTTAATCATTTTAGCTTCTAGGGTCAGTTCAGGCTTGATTTGATCTATAACCCACTGATTTGGTTTTTTGGCAGTCCAGGGTATCCGACCCATCACACTCTCCTCCAACACCACATTTCAAAGGAATCTATTTTCTTCCTATCAGCTTTCTGCACTGTCCAGCTTTCACACCCATACATAGTAATAGGGAACACGGTGGCATGAATTAATCTAGTTTTGGTGGCCAGTGACACATCCTTACACTTCAAAATCTTTTCTAGCTCCTTCATGGCTGCCCGTCCCAGTCTCAATCTCCTTCTGATTTCTTGGCTGCAGTCTCCCTTTGGGTTGATGGTGGAGCCAAGGAATAGAAAGTCTTGAACAATTTCAATTTCCTCATTGTCAACCTTAAAGTTGTGTAATTCTCCTGTAGTCATTACTACAGGATACTACTATTTTTTAACACACACACCCCAAAAAAATCCCTGGGAGGTTAAGACGCGATGCCAAAGGCACCTGTGGACCCAGAGCGAGAGTCGTGCCTGCACGCGGGGCAAGTTCCTTCTTTGGAGGGGAGCCGTGGTCTGCAGAGAGGCTTGGCGGGTGGGGGGGAGGAGTGGGGGGCGACCTCCTCCTTCCAAGCGCTTTGAAGTCGCCACTACCGCGGCTCTTCCCTTCACCCCGCTTCGGTCTCCAGATGCGGGGAGGGAGATCCTGGCTTTGATCTTCCAACGCGGCCATTCATCCCCCCTTGCTTTTTTGTGATTTTTTTTTGTGGGAGGGGGGAGAGGGTTGAGTAAGGAAGGGCCTAATGGCAACCATGCAAGGGATGAAGTCACAGGGTGGGGTGGGGGAGGGGGCAGCAGAGAACTAAGGTGTGCGTTTTTTTTTGGGGGGGGGAATCCGAAGGGCTTCTAAACTAAGAACCTCGCGGAGCATCTGGTGGGTTGGGGGGGCTTCCCTCCCTCTTTCCAATCTAGCAGGGGAGCCCCTCGGGGGTGGGGCAGGAGAGAGCAAGGGTTTGTAAGAAGGAGAGGGGGGTAGGACAAGGGGTGGAAAAGAGAGTCCGGATTTTTGCCAGCCCCTTCAGATTCCACTCCCACTCACCCACCCCCAGGAGCAAGGCCAAAGTCTTTCAACACAAACAGGGCGGCAGATTTCGGGCAAATCTTGGGAATGCAAGAATGCAGGCGAGAGAGCTTCTCTTTTCCTTGGGGAGAACTCGACGATCCGGTATGGAGTCAAGCTGGAGATTTCCCTGCCTCTGGCCTAAGCCACGTGGTGTCCGGTGGCGATTCTCTTAATATACTGTATATAAAGCAAACGCTTTACATCTGGGTTCGTTTGAATCGAGAGTCTATAGCAATGAATGGGACTAGAAACCTGCCCAACGGGCCCAAAAATCCAGTCTAGACTCGAACCAATCGAAACCCCCTACTGTCAAACGATCGGAGTTCGCCTTCAGCGATTCCAGGACATACCAGGAGGGGCTGTGGCTCAGTGGTAGAGCATCTGCTTGGTATGCAGAAGGTCCCAGGTTCAATCCCGGGCATCTCCAGTTAAAGGGACCAGGCAAGTAGGTGATGTGAAAGACCTCTGCCTGAGAGCCTGGAGAGCCGCTGCCTGTCTGAGTAGACAATATTGACTTTGATGGACCAAGGGTCTGATTCAGTAGAAGACAGATTCATGCGTTCATGTGTACTCCCTAAAAAAGTCAAATTGTACGATATTCATGATCGGGATAGGATTATCTGTCAATATAGTTTTGCTGCTGCAAGGATTGTGATAGCTAGAGTATGGAAACAAACAAGTAAACCCTCAATTATAGAATGGAGAGAGAAAGTGTGGTTATATATGAGGATGGCCAGATTAACGGAAATTCTGCATGGAAATGATTTGGAAGAATTTAAGTTAACATGGTTTAAGGCCACCTCATATTGGGATAAGTTGGCAAAAATGGATTTTACTTTGTTATTTAGTGAGCTATAGAAAATTATTTTTTAAGCAACATTAGAATTTAGATAATTAATAAATAAAGCTACCGGACACTTCTATGGAAGTCACGGTGATGGGTCACTTTTGGTGGGTGGGGGGAAAGGGTATTTTTCTTTTGATGAATGTATTAAAAAATGAAATGTATTCAATATGTTATGTGAATACCCTTTTATATCTATATATATATATATTTTCTTTTTTTTCTTGTTTCTTTTTTCTTTTCTTTTCTTTTTTGTATTGTAAAATTCAATAAAAAATTATATATATAAAAAAAGTCAAATTGTGCGCAACGTTGATAGCGCAATTTGCGTTGGGATGTGTTTTAGGAATATATTCCGGAATGTGACTGCAGCCGCCAGGGGGCGCTCAAGAACAATCGCTTTCATCCGAACCTGGGAAGGCTTTTGATCTGGAAAGGAATTGGAATATCTCTTGATTCCTTCTAAGGAATTAGCCTAGCGGAAATTCAAGACCCATTATGCATTTCGTTTCGTTATTTATTTACTCTGGCATTTATTTAGGAGAAACTGGACCCGGAGGATAGTGCACACTTTAAAAAAATCGTTTGTGTAACATTGTTAAGAATCTTTTTTTTTTTTAAAGCATAAGTCTCATAAAACAGCAATCCAGATAAATTAGAAATGGTTAAAGTTAACGTGGCTGTTACGAATTTCGGCTAAAAATGAATTAGACACACTAAAGCTAAACTAGTAGAAAAGGGCAAGAGTCCAGTAGCACCTTAAAGACTAACAAAAATATTTTCTGGTAGGGTATGAGCTTTCGTGAGCCACAGCTCACTTCTTCAGATACAGCTAGAATGTGAATCCATCGGTCTTTAAGTAGAGGAGCAGTATGTAAATGTGAATAGCAGGCTTGATTGGATTATTTTCTGGTAGGGTATGAGCTCACTTCTTCAGATACCTACAGCTAAACTAGTTTATTAAAAAGTGAGAGGGAGGAATCCTCCCTGGGAATCTTCAAATGTACTAATAAAATTCTAAAACAGGGCATTGTATCCTTCAAATTCAAAAGTTCTCTTTGAATGAATATATTTTATGGCTGAAATATGGAATACATTCCCTTGTCCCTTATATCCCTGGTACAGCTAGCCCATTGCCCTTGAAAATAGGTACCAGTATATATTTTAGTATATTTTCAGGCCAGGGTATTTGAGAAGCCAGTATTTACTCTGGATTCTGAGATGCATTTGGAGATTCATACTGAGTATCCAGTATGTAAGCCATGTGGTTGTTAAAAAGTGTTGCTCTGAGACCAGAGTTCAAATCCCCACTTAGCCCTGAATCCATGTGACCTTGGGCCAGTCCCACGCTCACTGTAACCTACCTCGCAGGGTTGTTGCGAGGAGAGGGGAGGGGGGAAGGAAAGATCTCCTTCCAGTCACAAGTGAAATTTTTAACCTTCTAGGCTAAAGAGTTCTTGACATCTTTCCTCTCCTCTTACAGAGCCCTCTTTCTTGGCGATTCAGACTATTGAGAGTGTGTGTGGGGAATTAACCAACCTGATTAATTGTCGATGGGAGGTGGTGTGGGGAAATGCAAATAATTTTTGTTTTGAAATAATTTCATGCAGATTACCAAAGCATTGTTAGCCGCCTTGAACCACCAGAAAGGGAGGGATACAGATGTTCAAATAAACAAATATGGGGCCTGGACCTGGTCAGTCCTCTGCCCCCTCCCTTAAAAGTGTCAGATTGGGATCTGGGAGACCCAGGTTCCAATCCCCCACTCCGTGGAAACTCTCTGGGAGACCTGAGGACAGTCACATTCTCTCAGCCTAGCCTACCTCACAGGGTCGTTGTGAGGATGCAACGGAGGAGATGCAAAGAGCCTTGTGTCCCCATTGGGGAGAAATCAATAAATAAATCAATACCAGTGCCTCCTCGACTTTTCCCGGCCATCCTTGCAAACACAAGCCAACCCAGAGACTGTGGCTCAGTGGTAGAGCATCTGCTTGGCATGCAGAAGGACCTATGTTCAATCCCCGGCATCTCCAGTTCAAGGGAGATGCTATAGCGCATTCAGAGAGCATTAGCTGATCACATGAAAAAGCCGGACACGCAAGAGCGCTTGAAGAACTCTGGGACTGGCTCCCTGTAGAAGACCTAAGTTCAGGACATAGCCAAACAGGTTTATGCTGGGTTCAAACCCATCTGGGTTTGCGGGTTATAATATAATTATAATGAGAACGTCATAAAGGCTGTGCTGGATCAGACCAAGGTCCATCAAATCCAGCAGTCTGTTCACACAGAGGCCAACCAGGTGCCTCCAGGAAGCCCACAAGCAAGACGACTGCAGCAGCATTGTCCTGCCTGTGTTTCACAGCACCTAAGATAATAGGCCTGCTCCTCTGATCCTGGAGAGAATAGGTATGCATCACGACTACTATTCATTTTGACTAGTAGCCATGGATAGCCCTCTCCTCCACGAACATGCCCACTCCCCTCTTCAAGCCTTCCAAGCTGGCAGCCATCACCCCATCCTGGGGCAGGGAGTTCCACAATTGAACTATGCGTCCTGTGAAGAAATACTTCCTTTGATCTGTCTTGAATCTCTGGCCCTCCAGCTTCAGCAGCCTAGTCAGGAGAGAAAGGTGAGAAAGGCGGACTATTGGTGAGAATGATAAAATAAAGTCGATCCCCCACCCCCATGGCTTCCTCCCTCTGCAGCCTCTGAGATGCCCCACCAGCCATTGTGCCCCCCTCCTCCCCACTTGGTTCTCCTGAGCGTGCAAGAAAGAAAGCGGGGGGGGGGGGGGGAAAGAGAGGTGGTCTGCCCTCTTCTCTGTCCTGCGGGGGTCGTGGCGTGGCTTTCCTTCCCCTCCTCCTAAACGGGAAACGAAACCCCCTCTAGCTGCAAGTCGAGTCGGTTCATCGCCCCTAACCAGCTTGTTCACATTCACACGTTGGGTGCGCAGCCAGCAGGGTCGGTCCCGCAGACCTAAACCCGACTTTGGTCCCGGAAGGTATTTCCTGCTCCTCTCATCTCCCTTTTCCATCTCATGGAAAAGTTTTCATTTGTTGCTTCCGTTGCTTTGTTTCTACCCCAAGGGTCATTGTTGTAAGGCTAAAACGGAGGAAGGGGGAACGTCAGCACATTCTCCCTTCCTCCATTGCACTTTACAACATCCCTGTGAGGTAGGTTAGGCCGCGAATGTGTGACTGGCCCAACGTCACCCAGTAAGTTTCTGCGGCAGAAGGGGGGGGGGGAACCAGCCGCCGGTTAAAACTCTTAGGGCTGCTTAGCTTGGAAAGAAGGCGGTTAAGGGGAGACATGAGAAGAGGTCTATAAAATGATGCCTGGTATGGAGAGAGAGGACAGGGGGAAGCTTTTCTCCCTCTCACAATACTAGAACGAGGGGTCGTCTGCTGAAGCTGGAGGGTGAGAGATTCAAAACGGATAAAAGGAAGTATTTCTTCATACAAGGCATGGTTAAACTGTGGAACTCCCTGCCCCAGGATGTGGTGATGGCTGCCAGCTTGGAAGACTTGAAGAGGGGAGTGGGCATGTTCATAGAGGAGAGGGCCATGCATGGCTACTAGTCAAAATGCATACTAGTCATGATGCATCCCTATTCTCTCCAGGATCAGAGGAGCATGCCTATTGTATTAGGTGCTGTGGAACACCGACAGGATAAATGCTGCTGCAGTCGTCTTATTTGTGGGCTTCCTAGAGGCTCCTGGTTGGCCACCGTGTGAACAGACTGCTGGACTCGATGGACCTCGGTCTGATCCCAGCAGGGCTTTTCTTGTGTTCTTACGTTCTTATTATAATTATATATATTAGGTGCTGTGGATCACAGGCAGGATCATGCTGCTGTCGTCTTGCTTGTGGGCTTCCTGGAGGCACCTGGTTGGCCACTGTGCGAACAGACTGCTGGACTTGATGGGCCTCGGTCTGATCCAGCAGGGCTTTTCTTATGTTCTTATATTCTTATTTTCCCGGCGCCTCCAAACCAGTGGGGCTTCTTACGTTCTGTAGGCGTGTACTTCCGCGATCCTGGTTGGGGGAATCTAGCAAAACCAATTCATGCCGTCGTGTTCCCCGTTACTATGTATGGGTGTGAAAGCTGGACAATGAAGAAAGCTGACAGGAAGAAAGCAGACTCCTTTGAAATGTGGTGTTGGAGGAGAGGGTTACGGATATCGTGGACTGCCAAAAAAACAAATCAGTGGGTTTTCGATCAAATCAAGCCTGAACTGAAGCTAAAATGACCAAACTGAGGCTATCGTCTTTTGGTCACATTACGAGAAGACAAGAGTAACTAGAAAAGACAGTCATGCTAGGGAAAGTTGAGGGCAGCAGGAAAAGAGGAAGACCCAACAAGAGATGGATGGACGCAATAAAGGAAGCCACAGCCCTCAGTTTGCAAGATCTGAGCAAGGCTGTCAAAGATAGTGCATTTTGGAGGACATTGATTCATAGGGTCTCCGTGAGTCAGAGCGACTTGAGGGCACTTAACATACACACAGCAAATGCACACAACTGCATCGGTAGTAAAATGAAATTGGCCCTGCTGTGTGTCTTTCATTTTATTTTTTAGGGCTGGATGAAAAGTTTTTTGGGAGTGGTTGGGTGTTTGGTGTTTTCTCTTTCTTTCTGTTTTGCTTGTTTTTACATTGTGACGCCCTGACCTGGATGGCCCAGGCTAGCCTGATCTGGTCAGATCTCAGAAGCTAAGCAGGGTCAGCCCTGGTTAGTATTTGGATGGGAGACCACCAAGGAAGTCCAGGGTTGCTGTGCAGAGGAAGGCACTGGCTAACCACCTCTGTTAGCCTCTTGCCATGAAAACCCCAAAAAGGGGTTGCCATAAATCGGCTGCGACTTGAAGGCACTTTACACACACACACACACACACACACACACACACACACACACACACACACACACATTGTGACACCAGGGTTTGCACTTTCCCCGGGATTTGTGGGGTCGCAAAGGAGTGCATTCAGAGTTTCCGACTGCCGCGCAGTTTCCGCCGCTTTTCTTTCCGCCCTGCTGGGCCGGTCCGAAGGAGCCCCGCAATATTAACCGAGGCAGCAATCCCAAAACGGGTCTGCTCAACGGGGCTTGCTTCCAGGAAAGCGTCCTTATGGTTGCGCTGGAAATCAGACCTGGCTTTGCCCAGTCGGCCGTCCAAGACCCGCCAGGTTGCAATCTGAATGCCAGCTTGGAAAACTGCCTCCGACTCTTTGGGTAGTCCAGGTTTAGGGATATCTGGACGACGACGCACCACACGTGAAATCTTTTTTCCCTGGGGGTTGCAATTTTATTCCGAGCTGTCGTTATTTTATTTTATTTCGGTTTTAGCTGGGGGCTTTATGCAAGCCCCCTTGAACCAGGATGAAAGGTGGGATATAAATACTGTAATCAATGAATGAAATTAATGAATGAAATTAAATCAAAAGAGTTTCCATCTAGACATTAGGAAGAATTTTCTCACAGTTGGAGCGGTTCCTCAGTGGGACAGGCTTCCTCGGAGGTGGTAAGTGCTCCTTCCCTAGAGGTTTTTAAGCAGAGGCTAAATGGCCATCTGTCAGCAATGCTGATTCTATGACCATAGGCAGTTCATGAGAGGGAAGGCATCTTGGCCATCTTCTGGGCATGGAATAGGGGTCACTGGGGGTGGGTGGGAGGTAGTTGTGAATTTCCTGCATTGTGCAGGGGGTTGGACTAGATGTCCCTGGTGGTCCCTTCCAACTCTATGATTCTATGAAAGAAAGAAGCCGCTAAATGAGCTTTGAATTTATTTATTCTTAAAAAGAACATAACAACATCACATAAGTTAAAAACATAAAATAACTTAAAAAGTAGCCATGAATACCCCTCTCACTCCCAACTGGTATACAAAAATTATTAAAAACAGGCCATTCCACGCTTCCCTATTAGCATCTGTTCCTGTCCTATGCTGGAATGCAAGAATCTGCAAGAATGCAAGAATCAGAGACACTGTCCTTCAGTGTTACTCCTCTGAAGATGCCTGCCACAGTTGCTGGCGAAACGTCAGGAAAGAAAATTCCAAGACCACGGTTACACAGCCCGGATAACCTACAAGAAGCAAGAATCTGCGTTTAGCGTTTTCTCTGTCTCTCTGGGCTGCCTTTGGGTTCAGAACTCTTCCCGCCAGAGATGCTTAAAGCGGCCCCCATGCGAAATCCCGCCGCCGAGTTTGAAATAGCTGAGAAAACCCAGTTCAACTCCCTGCCTTTCCCCTGGGCCCAGGATCGGGGCAGAACCCTCCAGCGTACTGGTATCGTCGTTTCTAATAAGATAAACACAGGACAGAGAAGAGGAGGAGAAGGAGAGGAAGAGGAAGAGGAGGAGTTGTGTTTTATATGCCAACTTTAATCGGCTTACAATCACCTGCCCTTCCCCTCCCCACAACAGATACCCTGAGAGGTAGGTGAGGCTGAGAGAGCTCTAAGAGAGCTGTGACTAGCCCAAGGTCACCCAGCTGGCTTCATGTGCAGGAGTGGGTAAACCAACCCGGTTCACCAGATTAGCCTCTGCTGCTCATGTGGCGTGGGGGATCAAACCCAGTTCTCCAGATTAGAGTCCACCACTCCAAACCACCGCTCTTAACCACTACACCACTACAGAGAGAGAGAAATTGTATTTTATCCTCACCACTACAGAGTAAAACCCATTGCACTCCAGAGCCGAACCAGACCTGTCGTAGATGTTGAACACACATGAAGCTGCCCCACACTGAATCAGACCCTTGGTCCATTTCTGTTTCTTTATTTAATTATTTTTCTCTGTGTGTGTGTGTCTTTATTTAATTATTTCTCTCTTTCTCTCTTTTTCTCTCTCTTTCTTTCTCTCTTTCTCTCTTTCTTTATTAAATTATTTTTCTCTCTATTTCTATCTTTCTATCTTTCTCTCTTTCTTTTTCTCTCTGTTTCTTTATTTAATTATTTCTTTCTTTCTTTCTTCCTTGCTCTTTCTTTTACTCTCTGTTTCTTTATTTAATTATTTCTCTCTCTCTCTCTCTTTCTCTCTCTCTCTTTTTCTCTCTGTTTCTTTATTTAATGATGTCTTTCTTTCTTTCTTTCTTTCTTTCTTTCTTTCTTCCTTTCTTCCTTTCTTCCTTTCTTCCTTCCTTCCTTTCTTCCTTCCTTCCTTTCTTCCTTCCTTCCTTCCTTCCTTCCTTCCTTCCTTCCTTCCTTCCTTTCTTTCTTTCTTTCTTTCGTCCAAAGCGGAAGCCGGAGCCCCGAGGCCGGCTGCCGGAGCGCCTGTGCTGCGCGCCCTCCGCTGGCTGGGTTCACGAGCGGGGTTCTCCCCCTTCGTTGGTTCCAGAGGCGAGTTCCCTTTCGAGAATCGCCCTCCTCCCTGGAAAAGAGCCCTGGACAGCCGCGACCTTCCCACACCAGAATCCGCCCCCCCCCCCAAGCGAAAGCCCTGGAGGTCTCAGGCTCCCCGGTACTGAGCCCGAGGCAATTCGGAGTCCGGGGAATCCAGCAGCCTCTTGAGAAGTGCCTCGGTCCGGGGGAAGGCGATTTTCCACTCTCCGTCCCGTCCACGGGGCGGGGGGGGGGCAGGCAGGGTCCTCCTCTGTGTTCCCTCCCTTAGGGGAGGCTTTGGGAAATTTCTGCGGCCAGACATTTCTCTCCTCAAAACTCCCCAAAGATGTTGACCGTCGGAGTGGAGAAGGCGAGGAAGTCTTGGGGCGCGGGAGCCGTTTCGGAAGGCGCCCCAGTTTCTCCGACGGGGGGCTCTCCGGGCGCCTCCTCTCCCCGGCTCTTTCTTCCGCCGGGGGGGACCCCGACGGGCAAGATCCGGAGCTTCGAGCTCCGTCGGCCCCGCAAAAGCAGCACCCCTGGGCACTCTCCGGCACCGAAATTCCCTCGGATCCGGCCCGCGTTCCCTTCCCTGGACCTGCCCAGGGGGAGAGGGATCTTCTTGAAGGTGGAAGGAGCTGCGTATGCTTAGCCTGAAGAGGAGAAGACTGAGAGGGGATATGAGGACCATCTTCAAGTACTTAAAGGGCTGACATATAGAGGAGGGTGCCGAGTTGTTTTCTGTGGCCCCAGAGGGTCGGACCCGAACCAACGGGTTGAAATTAAATCAAAAGAGTTTCCCTCTAGACATTAGGAAGAACTTTCTAACAGTTAGAGCGGTTCCTCAGTGGAACAGGCTTCCTCGGGAGGTGGTGGACTCTCCTTCCCTGGAGGTTTTTAAGGTTAGGTGACCATCTGTCAGCAGTGCTGATTCTCTATGACCTTAAGCAGATGATGAGAGGGAGGGCATCTTGGCCATCTTCTGGGCATGGAGGTCACTGGAGGTGTGTGTGTGTGTGTGTGTGGGGAGGTAGTTGTGAATTTCCTGCATTGTGCAGGGGGTTAGACTAGATGACCTTAGTGGCACTCAGATCTGGAGAACCGGTTTTGATTCCCCACTCCTCCCCATGAGCGGCGGAGGCTAATCTGGTGAACCGGGTTGGTTTCCCCACTCCTTCACACAAAGCCAGCTGGGTGACCTTGGGCTAGTCACACTCTCTCAGCCCCACCTACCTCACAGGGTGCCTGTTGTGGGGAGGGGAAGGGAAGGTGGTTGTAAGCCGGTTTGATTCTTCCTTAAGTGGTAGAGAAAGTCGGCATATAAAAAACAACTCTCCTCCTCCTCCCGCGGCTCCCGGTTCTAGTCCTACCAGGTTGAAGCCTTTGCTTCAGGACAGAGTGACCCGAGAGGGCAGTTCCATGCTCCCCCTCCACACAACGGGCATTATTATTTTTTATTTGTCTATAGTCCGCCTTTCTCACAGGGACTCCAGGCGGATTCCACTTAGAGAGTCAGTACAATCAACAAAAGGGGACAGTCAATAACCACCGCGTTAGGATAGTTAGAAGTCTGGACCCACCTGAAAGAGTTTGTAGTAGTTGAACAAACGCCTTTGAACCTCAGTTGCCCTGCATTTTTTCCTCTGTCTTCTCAGAGGTTTCTCCCCTTTTTGCCTTGGGTTTTCTGCTCTCTATATGCACATCGTCCCCATCCAAATTCTTAAAACTCAAAAACAAGCCTCCATGCAGAGTCTTGAGAATTCGGATGGGGGGAAATGTGCATCTATAGGGCGGTAAATCCAAGGCAAAACCATCCATGCATAAATGGCTGTTAACTCAACACATTAAGCAGCAGAGGCGGATCTGCTGTGAAACTAATGAAGCTGAAGCTTCAGGGCCCCTAATTCCAGAGGGGCCCCCTGAAGCAACTTTTTTTAATGAGTGAATTTCTCAACAAAATCGATGGAGTTTTTTAGTGATAGAATCATAAGCCAATGGGTTGAATTACATAATATTGACTTTAGAATATGCTCTAATACCCATTTCATATGGCCTGAAAATGTCCTTGTAATTGGTCAAATTTCAAAATTTTCTCGGGGGCTTGCAGCGCTCGAACCCCCAGCTGTAAGCACACTTGCAGCGCACTGAGCTCGCCCGAATACATTCACAGCCTACATTTTGGCAGCTGGATCCTCAGATCCTTCGTTGGTGCTCCGCTTAATAGTTCTGTAGTTTTATTTTGTCACTGCATGGCCCATTTTCAAGGACTCCACCCCACCACTCTGTTCTCCACCATTTCGGCCTCAAGGTCCTTGCAAGGGCAGCAGGGCCCTTTGGACCTTGTTGGACGTTTCCCTATTGTTGCTGGTTGCGGAGGGGTCCCCATAACAGTTCAAGCTTCAGGGCCCCAAAAATGTAGGCCCGCCACTGTTAAGCAGTGCAGAAATTGAACCTACTTTCAATCAACTGTATGCAGCAGTATAGACCAAAAGTCCCAACCGTGTATCCATGTACCTATGTGAACCACTTGGTACAGTGCAACCCTGTTTCCTGGACAAGGTCCCTCTTGAATACTTCAGATTGCAGAGGGTGCAGAAGGTCTGGAGACTGGAGCTTCCCTGACCTCCCCAGACAGGCCATTCCACAAGGCAGGAGGAGAAGGAGGGGGAGAGTTGGTTTTTATATGCCGACTTTCTCTATCA